>NC_068355.1:153308419-153348419 GCF_020536995.1 Dreissena polymorpha
TATTACAAACAAGAAATATCTTTAAAAAAGATATACGGCGTAAATAGTTTAATGAATGAGATCAAGGATAGCGAATGTCTTTTTCTGTGCAGTTCTTAGCTGCATCACACGCAGTACGGGATGTTACGGGGAGTTTTCGCGGCTTATTTTACATTATAACATATTGCTGGTCATAAACCTATAGATACAAAACAGAAAACCAAAAGAAGAATGGAAGTGAAATTTAAACATATGAGTCAACCGGCCACACGAGAAGTATCCGTATTTATAGGCGCGTTCTTCGAACAAACCTGTTTTAGTGGTTTGTCGGGCATTGCTTTTTGATTCGATTATTAACAGTATCAATTATCATCGTGCTAATGCTTAAAGTGATATTATGGGCATTTTGCACTGTTGAATTGAGCTGAAAAGAATTAACAGGTCAAAATAGTTAAAATGTGGTTACTGATTAATTATCTGCAACTCACCTTGCTACCAGTTGTTTATAAAAAATATATTTTATATTCGATATTCTTACGTGACCCACCCAGTCCTGTAAGCTGAAATGATCCGTAAAACAATTTCGTGTCTTTGTGTCGTATGAACAAATCTGCACTAAAACTAAATTTAGGTTCAACTCGTAAACGCATGATCAGTTGTCAAACGAAAGTACGGTTGATATTCAAATGCATTATTTTTCTCTTTCTGGTATATTGTTTTAGTATGATGATGCTGCATTAATTAATTTAAGTGTATATGAAGTAGAAACATCAAAAATAATCAACGGTTGCGATAGACACCTATAAACTGTTACATGCTCATAATATCACTTTAGTACATTAGGCAATATGGACGAATAATTATTGTTAAATTTATCAACAATAATATTTATCATTGTATTGTTGAAAACACATTAAGAATCTATTATTTACATACCATAATTATATTGCTGAATATCTTCATTTAACATATTTCTGGTCTAAAGAAAATTCCAGGTCACCTAGTTCACGGATAGCGTCTTTATTATATAAGGATTATTTTACTGGCCGCCAACTCCGGTGATGACCTGTATATAAACTCTAAATGTCCGCGAATTGACTCGATATACCTCGCGGGTTGAAATGCAATGCTTTAAAGTGAGGCCTCGCTGCCATTGCTCTTTATACTTTTACATGTTAACATGTTGACAGGAATAAGGAAGTAAGTACTAAATATGAGAACATAGCCTTTTAAGTATAAACGCTCTTGCGCTGGTAATACTCTGAAAATAAAAGGTGTACGCACAAACTGTATTGATGTCGAGAATTGAGTGTAAAACTGTTCTATCTATTAAGCCTTTTCATTCGAGATAAAATTGTTTCATACAGTAAAACAGTGTTACAAAGACGCGGATATGTTTCCAATGTTCTGGTGGTATACTCAAATCAGCCAATGGAATAAATGAAGTGTATTCATTCGTACCTAGCCGCGGGAAATTTTATTGGAATTTTATTGGACACTTACAAAGGTCAGGCTAAGGTGAAAAGCTGGCTTATGCAGCTTACGCCGAAAAAACTAACCCGATCCATGAGCGTTAACATGGTTTCACTTTGGCCATATGCATGCCTTCTCGCGGAGATTTTTCACTGGACGTGAAGCATTATCAAATATGATTTCGCATGTTCGGGGCAAGTTTCACGAAGATTTGACGGAACATGTGACTTCTAGAGTGTTAACAAGGTTTCAACACGGCCATATAAGGAAAACTGCCCCAACACATGTCGACCATGATTTTCAACAAAACAAAACAATTTCGAACTTATATCATGAGAACAAATATTCGGACGAAGTTTCCGGAAGATTATACTAAGCATGTGACTTCTTGAGTGTTAACACGTTTTCCTTAAATGTGACCTAGTGACCTAGTTGTTTATGATATTTTTCGGTTTCAAACACGACCGATATATCATTGTAACCAATCGTCTGTTCAAGTTTCATGAAGATTAGACAATAAATGCGGCCTTAAGACCTTTAGACTACCAATGTTTACGGTGATTTTTGTATTATAAGCCAATGTACAATTCGGGTTCATTTATTTCGGACCTATCATGAATGAAGGTCATCTAAGGTCAAAAGTGACGTTAAACAGCTACGCCGAAAAATAGCAAGCCAACAAGCCAGCTAAAGAAGGAGGATGGAAACAGAGTAAAACACACTTGTTACAACCCGTCTATATAAAAGATTACTTTAGCATCGAAGGCGTGTTTGAAGAGTTGACATAGGGTCTTCGCGAACCCCTCGGACTTTCCGGTCTCTGTGGCGTACAGGATCACACACTTCACCCGTCGGGCCAGAGCCTTGCCCATAAGCTTCGCTGAGAACTTCACTGCCCTGAAATACGAGAAAGGCGTTTATCAGTACGGCATAAATCATCGCCCTGTGATTGTGAAAAGAATTAACAAACTTGACAATTCACCGTCATGAAATGTGCCAGCAGTAGAGAAATTTGACGTTATTCACCGTCTTTAAACATGCAAGAAATAAACCAATCTAAAGATGTGCATCGTCCTGCAATTTACATTTAATGAACCAGACTCAGCGAGCCGTTCTTAATTCACCGGCCGGAAATGTGCAAGCAACAGTTAATCAGTCTGACCAAATCCGCCTCCATTAAATGTGCAATTAATGATCTAATATGACCCTCTTGTACGAATTGAAATGTGCAAGAAATATGCCAATCGGACTAAATTCACCTTACTGATATAATTTAATCTTGACAAAACATACTTTTTAGTTGTATCAGTGATATGTTTCATGTACTAAAAAAAAACTTTCAAAGCAAATTGTGTTTGATGTTAATTCATACAATTGTAAGGACATATACATTGAATTGCAAGAATGTTTGATTCATTGCCAAAGTTTTGTCGTATGGTTGTAATTGACGGTACGTGTACATTAAATCCCCGTATACTTATATTGTAAGTTATAGTTTTACATGTTCTTCGAGTATATAGTGCTGTTTGGCTTGCAATAGATTGAATCAAAAGTTGTAACACGATCGCTATCCGCGAAAATATACAAAGCCATTTATGGGTACTTACTAGCTAGAAAACTGAGAAGAACAACTCCAAATACGTTTCTGTCACAAGTAAAAAATCTGCACACATAATCATAGACCGATTAAAACAAGTCATTTCCATAATACCTTTTTTTACGACCGATTTAAACAAGTCATTCCCATAATACCTTTTGTACCAACATTCAGGACAACGTAACAAAAACCTTACAGTTGTAAGAAAAATGAACAAAATCGCCATGAGACGGCTGCCTTCAGTATTCCGGCTCTGTACCTGGCTAGCTCCCGGAAACCGATCTTTCTGCGTGGTCTTTCCGTGTTGGACTTGGTGCGCTCTTTGTCCTTCTTCCACACATGATTCTTCCAAGCGTCCGCCTGATCGAAACAAGAATTATGTCATACGATTATGACTGTTTATAAGCGACTGCGACGACAACATTGACGATTATGATTCCAATAATGTTGCTTAAGTTTCTTAAAATTATTTTGTTGTTGGTTATGACGATGATGGTGATGTGAAGGTCAGGAAAATAGGACGATGCCGATAAGTATAAAACAATCGATACCTATTGCCTAGTTTATATAAAAATATGAGTCGTGTTCTGAGAAAGCTAGGCATTATGCATGTGCGTAAAGTGTCGTCCCAGATTAATCTGTGCAGTCCGCACAGGCTAATCAGGGACGACACTTTCTGCCTACATTTGATTTTTGCTAAGAAGAGACTTCATTTAAACGATAAATGTCATAAAAGCGGAAAGTTTCGTCCCTGATTAGCCAGTGCAGACTGCACAGGCTAATCTGGGACGACACTTTACGCACATGCATTATGCCCAGTTTTCTCAGAACGCGCATCATATCTGCCTAGCTTACCTGATACTCAAAGCTCGGTTTGAGCTTGTAATTTAGCATCTCCTGATGGAAGACGGACATGAGGCTTCCACTCATTGGCGGCACGACCCACACCCAGTCGGCCGGACATCCGCCGCGCAGCTTCTGCTTGTTGTCCAGGTGTTTCATAAACGACTCCGAGGCGGCGTGGTGGTCAGTGATAGTGACTCCTTGAGACTGTGGGTATGGGTAGAACATACAACGGCGATAAGAACCATTTTGCATACGAAATAAATTTAAGATAAGGCAGTTTAAGTTTTAAGACCAAGTATTTCTTTTAGGTTTTTATGATTTTGTTGGTTTAATTATTGGAACGTTAGTGTTTTGCCATCTTTTTTTTACGTATTCAATCAAAAATGTCCATGTACATATAAAACTATCACATAACTAGTTGAACAACAATTTGAACTACCGTTCTTGGCAGAACACACAAACAGCGAGTATATTTACGAGACTCATTGTCAAACCGGTTCGGAACTATGTAATGCCATGTGAGTACCTGGTAACTGTGCAGTACCGCCACGTTAATTTCCACAAGAGTTCGATCCTTCCAAAGAGAGGAGCTCTTTCGAGTGTCAAAGCCGATCCGCTTGGCGATGTCCTTATAAAACAGACAAATTGGTAAATATTATAAGGTAAAATCACCTTACTTCTAATTCTCTGAAAATAAACGCTTGACATTCGAGTGTGAGTGATGTAATACAGATAAAACAAGATAAGTATTGATGCAAAGCATCAAAGGGCGTCGGGAATTTCAGTGTAAAAGGCACTCAATGAAGTTACATTGAACGATTTTTGTCCTACTGTAAATATTAATATATTGGCCGATTATTTTAAACAAAATAGAAAAAGATACTGGTATAACCATTATCTATGATTTTGTGTTATAACCCCCAAATAAACATTATCTATGATGTTGTGTTATAACCCCCAAATATAACACGTTATCTATGATTTTGTGTTGTAACCCCCAAATATTTCATAGTTCATTTTATTTACATTGGTTTCCTTTTTTTACTGGCATCCGTGTGCAGTTTTCATTAATGGAACAGAACTGTGTAGGTTTTAAAAAATCTGCTCCAACTTGTAAGCGTAATTTCATATTTTTCTCAACTTCAAGGGGAGATGATTCTGAACTTATTCTTGCTCATTTGCGATAGGGCTTAAGTACTCATTGATATGAAAACAATGTAAAGTTTTAATGTGTTTACGAACCCCCAACCCTCTCACACATATATTTCATGGGCATAATAAAAACAACAAATGGTTACAATAAAAAAGCATATTTATTTAAACTAAAATGTCTACATCAAAACAAAAAGTTAACATAAAACACAAATAAAATAATTTGATTATACTGGGGCTCGAACCTTGGGCCTCTCTTATGTGAAGCGAGCGTGTAACCACTACACTACGGAACCGCCTGAAAAATCACCTTCTAACTAAGATATTAATAAGCTATTCATAGTCGGTTTAAATGTAAGCCCGGAAGTTTAAACGCTGGATAGTGAGCGGGGTTAAAGGTCCATACCAAAGGGTCCATACCACTGGCAAGATACGGGTCAGGCCTGCGGCCTTCTATATGTGGTTCTTACAAAAAAAAACTATTGGAGTAATGGTTAGTAATGAGACTTGGGTGCTGTGTTGGTGCTCCTCATTGATAAGCGGCTGCTTTCTTTATCAAGACTCATTATTACAATTAATAATACGTGTCGCGCTTCGCGCTCTATAGCGCCTTTAATAGTAACTCAGTGGTTGCTGGATAGTGGAACAAAGAAGTTTTGTTTTTATACAAAACCAGAAAGTTTCACCGGTTCGCGCATTTGCAAGTCCCTGTGATCTTTTATTATTGCCCAGTCCATGTGATCAGTTATTGATTAAAGAATTAGCTTTGCATCATTGCCAATAAATGTTGTAGTAAATGTAATAGGCACAAATGCAGTACTTATTTACACTAATTTACACAAAAATCACCACTATGCAAGATATTCTGACAACAAAAATATATACATTGATCCGTAAAATAACTTCTCCCATAAGCGAAAAAAAACGTATTACATACTAGTCGCCGAACTTCAGTGCGACGCCAATAACGGGTATATAACTGCTTAATATGAACGTCGCCATCATGTTCGTCACGTGAATTCTCCCTCTATTTTCATGTAACACCGTAACGGAAGTAAATTTTTTCATTGATTATATAGTTTTTTCTAGATTCTCTTACGAACAATATCGAAGATGAGAGGTAATCACGTGACAAACAAGATGACGACGTCCATTCCAATATAGGTATATTTCGCTGTTTTATGCCATTTATTACTTGTATCAATTGTTTAAATGCATCATCAGCAAGAAAGTGATCAGCGTTAATTTCATATTTTCATTCGCGTTTTATCTCGACTTTATTCGATATTAGATCAGTATGAAAACACGCGGCCTGATTGACAAGTACCTGAAGTTTGGACCACTGGATGCGGCCAATGCAGCGTGCTGAGTTGCGCCACGCCGTCTTGGCACCATACGTTAGTTCCGCCGTGGTGAGCTCGTATGTGCCTGTCGTCTTCACGCTGTCATCCACTTCCTGCAGACGACTCGTGTGTGCAGGTGTGTTAAGCCTGCGAAAAAAAGGTAAATGGATACAGATTCGACAAGCGAGAAATATTTCAATAACGTGGTCCCAGCGAAATAATATTATCAGTTTTCAACTATTCGTGCATGAAATGTCCAAATTAAATTAAATTGTCTGCTTGATTGCGCTGTTTTCACAACTGGAATATTTTAGCACCGACCAGACGAGAAAGCGACCTCGAATAATTGCCAATTAATTAGGTGTGAAATGCCTTTCAGGGACCGGCACACGACCTCGAGTTATCGTAATCGCATGTTTGAGGTATCGCGGGTATTTTTATATAGACATTAAAGGAAAATGCTAGGGACTTTCTTTAATGCTCGAGTAATCGCCAGTTTTCGAGTAATCGCCAGCTCGAGTTATTGCAATTCTACTGTAGTCGAATTACATGAGGACACCTTTGCGGTCCTTGAATTAAATTTAGTAGAGTTGCAATAATTGTTGCCAAAGAAACGTTGAACAAGCGAACAACTATGTTACTGTCATTAAATTCAAGTCGGTCTGCACTTAACTACGCTGAGAACGATTACCACCGCATCTGCCTGTGCTCACTGATTAGCCTGTATATACTTCACCACTGGTACAATCAATAGTGTTTAACAGCTTGTGCGACGACATTGACCAGTTTGTTATTAAAATCTGTACATATTGGCTGCGTTCAGGGAAAACGGGGTTTAATGCATGTCGAATAAGTGATGTCATATACACACTGATTAGCCTGTGCAATGCGCACAAGCTAATCAAGGACGACACTTTCTGATGTTATGGTGTTTTTCGTTTAAAGAGAGTCTCTGGTCCTGGGATGACGATTGATGCATATGCATTAAGCCGTGTTTTCCCAAAAATGAAGCTTAAATTATCTTTCCTATTAATGATTTGAAAAAAAAAAGATAAAAGTGATAATAACTTCAAAGTAACCTCGCTGACAAGGCAAATAAACAAAATCACTTTTCAATCAAATACACAACCAATAAGTTCTTAATTTTTACCTTGTGGCATTTACATGTAAACATCTAAAAGCGACCTTTTCACCGTTTGCCATTAAATGCTTAATATTTATAAATGTAAACATTGGCTCTTAAAAGTCCATTAAAAAACAAGAATAAAATTAAAGAAACAAAAAAAAGTTATCCTCAACTGGACTCGAATCACTGATCACTGGAATGAAAGCCTATCGTTTAGACCATTCGACCATCCATGCTCATACAATGGGAGATGTATTTTTTACTTAATATAAACAATCCTCGTAGTATGAAAAAATGACAACATAACTCTCCAAATTATTAAATCGTTTAATTTTGTCAATTTACCAAAACGTGAACAGGTCCCTTTAAGGTCACATAACCCCAAACCGGAACTCCTGTTTACAGAGTTACATGCAGTCAATTTGATATATAGCACACATTGTTCAGTGAATGCTGCATAGGATTTGTAAAATAGAATGCAAATGGTTGTTTTTGGTATTAATTTGAAGGTATATTTGTAAGCAATAAGAAAAAAAGCCATTTTTGTGCTCTACTTTTTCTGTTGATGGTTCCCGGCTTTGAAAGTAGGTCATACTATTTGAGTAAAAATGGTCGCCTCCACATGTGTCAAAACTGGTGTGCCTATTCTAAGGTAAATATTTTGAGTTACAACACATAGAATTTGATGGCATGCATTTTTTCAAAAGATTATGCATTTATCTTTCCAATGATGTATGATGATATAGTGTTGAAATGCTTGGTCATGGTAAAAATTGATATCGAACATCAACTATTTTATATGTAATATAGAAGGAAATCAATTGCGCATGCGTAACCTTAAGGGGTGTTGCGGCAGTTTATTTAATCGAGGATATATTTATAGCAACACCGATGATGCTATTATCACAACTCAATATTTGTGTTATCAATATCATCAGAAATGACCGAGTTGGTTCATAATACAATAGTCAGTGGTTTGATCCCAGGTGGGGTTATTTTTTTAAACTTTTTTTTCTTTTTTTAATTTCAGACTTGTTTTATACTGGAGCTCTTTAGTCCTATTATCACAACTCAATATTTGTGTTATCAATATCATCAGAAATGACCGAGTTGGTTCATAATACAATAGTCAGTGGTTTGATCCCAGGTGGGGTTATTTTTTTAAACTTTTTTTTCTTTTTTTAATTTCAGACTTGTTTTATACTGGAGCTCTTTAGTCCTGTTGTTTACATTCATCAATTTAAAGCATGCCGAAATCTGTTAACAAGTACATGTGAGTTATTAATGATTAAGGTCGAGTTTCATACTGTATGGTCTTATGTTTGTGATTAAATATTGTTTTTTATTAATGTCTTTTGGTAAGCTGTTGTGATCACAGTTAAGATTGCAAACAATTTCTAATGTTTATGCATATTTCTAAAAATCTAAGTACCGGTGCCTAATTGCTGTATTTTATAAAATTTGACGTAGACGGTAGGGCTGGTTAAAACAAAAAAATCTCTGTTAAAAGTGCGGTGACCCCTTTTTTTATTTGTGTTTTATGATGACAATACGTAGATGAACATATTTGAGCAGTCTCGAAGAATTCTATTAGACAGAAAAATAAATAAATTCCATTTATGTGGTTACAAAAGTAAAAAAATGACGTTTTATGGGTGACAGAAAAATTATAAAAAAATAAAATTCTAAAAATTTAGTTTGTGTACTCCATGTTATTGGTGGTGTGTGGTTTACTTAATTGGTATATGCTGTTTCTTAGCTTACATAATATCTACATGTTGTCAATTTCATAGGTTATACATAATTTTTACGTGATAAGAAATTTTTCAGTTTTATTGAAAAAGTACATGATATATAATGGTGAATAAAATAAAAACAAGGCCGTTGACCCTATGTTTTTTTTTTCATTTTTCAAATAATATTTGTATAACTATCTTAATGGAAACAAATCAGCAAAACTGCCGCAACACCCCTTAAGATCTTCAGACTTGCAAATTGAATGAGTTCAATACACTGTCAGATCTTACATCATGACTAACTTACAGGTTTAGTGGTTGCCTGTTAGCTTGGGGCCAGTAGATTTAAGCCCAAGAAACTCAATTTCAAAAGCTAGTAATAGTTGGGCTAAAAAGCAGGGCAACTGGCTTTTTCAAAGGTTGAAACAACTCAATCCTAATTAAACATAGAATACAAATTGGCGACTGTGGATCAATTAGGCATAGGAAATGATTCAATTTCGGCTCACAACAAGACATGATGCATTAAAAGTCTGTCATGTCGGCAAAATTGTTGCTCAATAATTTAAAGAAAATAAATAAAGTATTAGATACACATAACACAACATGTACATGATTCTATGCTTGTTATTCCTAAGCAAGGCAACCAAAATTCTAAAGATGGTTGCCAGTGCAGCAACCAATTGCGAAAAAAGAGACAAAATGTTGTTATTTTGTCTAAGTTATCTCTATAACAAATATGAGGATAAACAGTGCACCCGCATCTCGACATGTGCTTTAAGAAACACTCTTTATAAATGTGAATGAGTTGTGTTAATTTCAAACGTGCGATATAAAAACCTATAACATAATTTTGAAAACTGAGTTGCGTCTAAGACTAACATTTTAAACGTTTATTCTGAATCAGTTAAGTGATCCAAATGTAAATTGTAACATGGTTGGCTTCACTGCATTTTTCACTTAACGAGACTTTTGGGGCAGGCACGAATACACTTCAGTGTTCACTATTAATACTAGGTAGCTCGCATCCTTGTGCATAATACATACCTGCAATCTTAAATTACGCCCTTTTCCCAATACAACAGATATTATATTATTATCGTCAGAAAGAAATATATATATCAATGACCTTGAACATAATTCATAAATGTATATTTTCAGATCTATATAAATCAACTTCAAATAAAGAAGTTAAGAATTTCTGAAGCATGTACCTCGTCATATCCATCGCATAATACGAAAATTTTAATTATTTGCACTTACATGTCAAACAACAATTTCCTGTTGTATCGTTTTTATGTCTTTTAAAAGTGGGTTTCTTTCTCAGGTACAGCAATACAAAACTTATTGCAAAAACATAATTAATTAAATACCCTGACACTTAAAGTGACCACGACAATTGCAAGACAACAATTAATAAAATATAGTTAACAAATATTAACACAGATTAATAAACTGATAGACCGACAATAATTTAAATCAATTATAATTATTATTCATGTTACACAATTTTATGGGTTGAATGTGCTTCATGCATCGATGATTACTTTTGCTGGGTTGAATTGATAGGTACCATTAAAAATGAGTCGCGCTCTGTGAAAAGGGGATTTAATGCATATGCGTAAAGTGTCGTACTAGATTTGTATGTGCAGTCCGCACAGGCTAATCAGGGACGACTCTTTCCGGAAAGTGTCGTACCTGATTAGCCTGTGCGGACTACACAAGCTAATCTGGGACAACACTTTACACACACGCATTAAAACCCTTTTTCACACAGCACGACTCATTCATTTTTGAAAGAACCAATTACTACATGTTCAAATGTTCAGAACTAAGGGGTACACACGTTTTAAGTTGCAATTATATATATGATTTTTTTTATACATTTGGTGTATAGTTTTTCGATAAAATTAATTGAACCAACACTTTTCATGTAATATAATAGTTATGATGTAAAATGTATATATAAGGGTTTTAATAAATCATTATAATTCATTTTTTTTTATAGAATTACCAATTTTCTGTTAGGTAAGTCACTTATACTTTGTTTACATTGATTATGACAAGTTTTTTTTTCAAAACAATTCTTACAGTGGAAATGTTGGGTTGCATAATTTAGAGCAAATATCTACACTGGCTCCTAAAATAAGCTCTAGTGAATAAGCAGTACCAATCATTGTTTGAAGAACATAATTTTTGTTCTTTTGTACATTATTAACTCATGACATAAACTATAATAAGCATGACATAATATATTTAAAAAATGAGTTGATAATATGTAAGTACTTATGAGCGAAAAAGATTCTCACCAAAACCAACGACACAATTTGGCTTAAATGGCTTGTTACATACAAAATACATGTTTAGGAGCATTAAACTTAATTTATACCTACATATGTATTAGTAATTTACACAGTTGTTTGTCTTGATATTCAGTATGTAGGCACTGAACGGAGCGTTTGTATACCAGGATTTCCGCCGAAGTTGTAAAATAGTGTAGTTTATCGATATGACGCAGATTACTATAATAATAAAGAAATAGAAAAAGTCACTGAGGGCCCTATGGCAGAATAGTGACCAGCCAGGCAGCCCCAAATAGCATATACTAAATGGGGCTGCCTGGCTGGTCACTATTCTGCCATTGGGTCTCGAGTGAGGTTTTCTATTTCCTATATTATACCGAACATTTTTGTGAAGAAAAATGTCAATAGAAATAAAAATAAATAACACACTATAAATTCTATAAATATTTATCAGTTACTATCAATAATATGTACCGGTGTAAGACAAGAATACACAATGCACATTTTTGTAAACAAAGGTAACAGTACTCGAAAAATCTTTGCGTTATAAAACAAATGTTACAAATAACTAACATTGTAGCGGGCACTATTAGATGCGCGCGCATATCGTCAGCGGACGCTATACTGAAAAAATTAGTTACAAAATCAAAGTATTTGAACAACGCGACGGTACCTTTTGATTGATTGGTAGAACTGGTTTATGAAGTCACGTGCTAGCACAAGCATTTCTTCACGTGGGCGTGGTTCAGGGCCGGCAATGTCTGGTCCATGATCGACCCCGTGCAGAATCTCTGTGAGCATGACACGCTCTGAATTGGAAATCATGATGTGAACAGCATATATCTCACCTCCTTAAAAAATGACCTTATCCGATTGGCTAAGAGCGGTCACGTGCCCATGGTGGATTTTCCATACACCCCGAGTAATTTCCATACACCCCGAGTAATTTCCATACTTCTATCAACGTAAAAAATGGCTTCTGTTCGATAAACTGCTAGATAAGTATTGTTATTAATATATAATACATTCTATATCATTGTATACTATACACTATATAGTATATAATATATCACATTATATCTATAATATAATATATTATTAGGGAGAGTAGAAGAGAGAGAGGAGAGAGGGGAGAGGAGAGAGGAGAGAGAGACAGGAGACAGGAGGGACAGAGAGGAGAGAGGAGACAGGAGAGGAGGAGGAGAGTGAGCGAGCAGAGAGGAGAGACGAAAGGGGAGAGAGAGAGGAGAGAGGAGAGAGGAGAGGAGAGAGGAGAGAGGAGATATGAGGAATGAGAGGAGGAGTGAGAGGAGAGAGGATAGCAGAGAGGAAGGTATGAGTAGAGATAGAGAGAGTAGATGACGGAGGAGAGAGGGATAGGAGAGAGGATAGGAGCGAGGGCAGAGAGAGGATAGGAGGAGAGGAGAGGGAGAGGAGAAGGATGAGAGGATCGAGAGAGGAGAGGAGAGAGCAGAGAGGAGAGGAGAGAGGAGAGAGGAGAGGAGAGGAGAGAGGAGAGGAGATGAGGAGAGAGAGAAGAGGAGAGGAGAGGAGGAGAGGGAGAGGAGAGAGGAGAGAGGAAGAGGAAGAGAGGAGAGAGGAGAGAGAGAGAGGGAGGAGAGAGGAGGGAGTAGAGGGAGAGGAGAGAGGAGAGGAGAGAGAGAGGAGAGAGGAGAGGAGAGGAGAGATGGAGAGAGGAGAGGAGAGAGAGAGGAGAGAGAGAGGAGAGAGAGGAGAGAGAGAGAGGAGAGGAGAGGAGGAGTAGATGAAGAGAGGAGAGGAGAGAGGAGAGAGAGGAGAGAGAGAGGAGAGGAGAGAGGAGAGGAGAGAGGAGAGGAGTAGGAGGAGAGGAGAGAGGAGAGGAGAGAGGAGAGGAGAGAGAGAGAGAGAAGAGGAGAGGAGGAGTAGAGGAGAGGAGAGAGAGAGGAGAGAGGAGAGAGAGAGGAGAGGAGAGGAGAGAGGAGAGAGAGGAGAGGAGAGAGGAGAGGAGAGAGGAGAAGGAGAGGAGAGAGGAGAGGAGAGGAGGAGAGAGAGAGGAGAGAAGGAGAGGGAGAGAGAGAGGATGAGAGGATATTATAATTAGATTATATATGTATTATATATTATATTATATATTATATATTATAGATTATATTATAGATTATATTATAGATTATATTATATATAATATTATATATTATATTATAAATTTTATTTTATAGTATCTATAATATTACATAATATATATATAATAATAAATATTATATATTATATTTAAAACATTATATATTACATACTATATTATATATTATATTATTATATACTTTAAAGGTAGTCGGTGAGATATAATCGTTACACTGTTAATAACTGATGGTGTATGGGATATACACCCTCAGTAATGTTCATGCCATACTCGAGCTTCGCTCTCGTATGGTATGAATTTACTGAGGGTGTATATCCCATGCACCATCAGTTACTAACAGTGTAACTTATATATAATCCAATGTACGGGTATAGTGTTTTAGCTACTTAACCCATTTATGCGTAGTGGACTCTCCCATCCTTCAAAATTGGATCAATTTATTTCCAAAAATAAGGGATTTCTAGTATATTTATTTCTAGATTTAGAATATTTCTTACAGAAATTTTTCTTTAAGCAAACAGCGCAGACCCTGATGAGACGCCGCATCATGCGGCGTCTCATCTGGGTCTACGCTGTTTGCCAAGTCCTTTTTTCTAGACGCTAGGCATAAATGATATAAGGTAAATGAGCAGAATTTCAACCAGGAACGAACGGAGGTAGCGGTAGTTGTGAACGTTGGTGTGGTAGTGCTGCTAGTGCAGGTGTTGGTCGCATCGAATCAGGGAAGCGAAAATGTGGAAACATATCTACGAAATGAAGGTCAGTCTTAAAAGGACAAATGTCCATTTCTACTTAATGCCAAACTTCAGAAAACATAAATCGTTTTAAAAGGGCATCATTTCTGAAAAACAAAAAAGAAAAAAATACTTGACTTGCAACAGATTCTTTTGGACAAAATGCGTTTAATTATGTTGATGTTCGAAAGAGTTTCGATCGTACATTGAATATTAAACTATTGACACTTGGCACAGACGGGATATTCCTACTCGGTTTCTTCAAAAAGTTTTACCAGACATTCCGCGTATACATTCCGAGTAGAAATACAATCAATAATTGCTAACGAAATTGTCATCGCTTATGCCTCAGTCACAAATAATCAAGTCGCCGGCCGATGTGACTGATCTCCAGGCATCGGGAAGACTGGACACGTCGGATTCGTCCGCCGTCCAATGAGTGACAAAGTTTAAAACCTCAGTCACAAATAGACACCGATCACCGTCCGATCAGCGGCCGACGTTTTTTTCCGCTCATCGGGCTGGCGCCGGCCGATGATCGCCAGGTCAGTTTGTAACATCGGGCGGCGTCGTGATTAATTTTTTTATATCACAGTTTGTTTTATCCGACATCGGGCCCGGGAAGGAATCGAGTTGAGATCGGAAAAAGATCAACGAACGGTTATCGCCCGGCGTGCGCCCGACATCGGATTCATTGTACGTGTATCATAACGAGCATCGTCCGGCGTCCGTCGGGCATCGTGCGGAGGCCCTCCAGCAATCAGACGGTCGCCGGCCGACGTATATGCCTCTGGGAAATACCTTTACTTTTGCCGATACACGTTCAATGAATCCGATGTCGGGCGATCGCCGGGCGATACCCGTGCGTTGATCGTCCGATCTTGTTTCGATCTCAACTCGATTCCTTCCCGGGCCCGACGTCGGGTAAAATTTTAAGTGAGACTTAAAATTAATCCGGACGCCGCCCGATGCTACAAATTGGCCCGGCTTCCGTGCGATCATCGGCCGGTCGCCAGCCCGATGAGCGGAAAAATACGTCGGCCGCTGATCGGTGTCTATTTGTGACTGAGGTATTAACCGAATTTACTAAGGTGCGTTAGGTATATTGTCCAATATGATGTATAAAACGATGTAAGCAAGTTTTGTTTGGAAAATATTTTGGAGTGGGGTTTTAAAGGCAAGCATCAAAGTAATAAACCCGTCAAATCATGTAATGTCAAACTAAAATAGAAGGTAAAACCGGACGAATTAGCATTCCTGAAAAATATGATCACGATATATCAAAATTCTTTAAAGTTTTTCGCAGTATTAGTCATTAAAATTACCGATGCGGGAATTGAAAAAAAGCATAACCAGATGAAATCTATAAGCCTGTATGTAATCATTTCATTTTCATTTGCTTTGTTTCGGATAATATCGGATCGTTCGGAGCGAAATTGTTCATAATAAGTGAAAATGTTTGTTTTTTTATTTTTTATAGCGTATTCGGCTTTATCCGGGTATTATCGTAAAACATCTATTTATCAGTCTATGTCCGAAGATTTATCACTAATGACGCTGGTAACCCGACTTTTCATATTAAATGTTATAGAAAATTCCCATAATTTTAATGAATTAAACAAAGCTAGCTAGTTTAGTAAATGTATGATAGTGTAGGTTACTTTAATCAGGCGTTTTCCATTAAGTTATAGCCTTTATTTCAGAATATATTGCCAGGCAAAGTTAGAATCAGATAATTTATATATCTATCAAGTTTAAGGCTACTGTCATGTCATTAATTTACAAAATAAATGGATGTATTGCAACTGTTTACGGACTTTTTTATAACACATTTTGAGGCATCGCACACAATTTAGTTTCTTACAAACAATGTGTAAAGAGCTGTAATATCTTTCCAGAAGTATCGCTTTGAACTAAAAGCTTTTCCAAATACAACATAATTTATGTTCATGTTATTTAAAGTGGAGCTTCTGAGAAGATATACGAGCAGAAATCCCCAAACCAAGTGTATGACATTGTTACGTGTTTCTGCTGTTTCTTATTTTGTGAGTTTAGTGCAAAGAGAGCTAGGATATATCGGAAACTTAAGTGCAAAAAATAACTTACTTCGATACATTTTGTGTGCAATGTATCTGAACACACTGGTCGCTCCTGGCCCACGTGACGTAATTTGACAAATTTTCTAACGGCTGGGGCAATGGATTCTTTTCCGGAGGTGGATGCTTTCTTTACCTGCGAGTCCAAATCGAGACCATTTTTTATGTAATCGTCGCTAGAGCGCCGAGAGCCGATGCCGCTATCTTCGCTCACGACGTTCCCGTTCGTGAGTTTACCGTCATACTTCAGTTGTGAGACAGTTCCGTTTTCAGCGACGGAAATGCGACCGTTCTGTTCCGACATTTCACTAAAGCGTAAATGAGACTGCGACGAAGAACCGTTGGTTGTTCCTTGGTCTCTATTCGAATACTGCGCCTGGGTTGTTCCTTGGTCTCTATTCGAATACTGCGCTTGGTCTCTATTCGAATACTGCGCCTGGTGCAAGTTCTGATCAGCAATCGGAGTGTGTCGTTTGTTATTCCGGTTCTTTCGAATTGATAAGTCACCTTTACCTTCGCACTCACTACTGACAATACCACTTTCACACTCTTGACTAACGTTAATGAAATCTGAGACTATTGATTAACATGTACTTTATTTCGAGATGTGTAGCTTTAACACGTGACCACCTTTAAATAAGTCGGTACTTTATCATATCATCACAACTTTATAAGCCTACGCATGAGTGAGTCACGACTCAATGAAAGTAACATGTGCTGTTTTCTATATCATATTTTTAAACCCTGTTGATTGAAGAACAACTAGTTGAAATGGGCCTTTTCACGTTTTGGTTAATTGACAAAATTAAAAAAAAGGTTTCCGATTCGCAAATGTTCGTTGTAGTTATGATATTTGTGAGAAAACAGTTATACTGAGCATTAACCATGCTTTAAAATATCCATTATATGCATCATTTGACGATTTACAAACTTTAAAATTATAAAACGTTGCAACGTGAAACGATTGAATAACCGGAGAGTTTTGTTGTTGTCGTTAATTTTTGTGTTGCGAAGAGGACTGCTTATATAAAGTATAAAATGCATCAGACTTAACGTCAAAAAGTCCGTCCCCCCAGAAAGTTGCGTATGTGATGTACATGTTTTATTAATAACATTTTCATTTTTTAACATAGCGTAATGATAATTATATCAAACGAATCAGCTAAAATGCGCATTTCACAATATATTATACAAAAAACCCAGACATACCGACATTTAAGGAAAACCTATGTTTTTAATTACAATAATGGTTAAAAATACGATGTAGAGATGTAACATAAAACGTTGATTTAATACGGAAATTATTATCTTTCCGCCGAAGCAAACTTTCGATTCGGCGGAAAAATATATTGTCTGATACGACAGAAGTCAATGATTTCCTGTCGTCATTTTCACGCCAATCCGTCAAACAGACCAACAATGGTGACGAAAAAAGAGAGAGGTAAGTTTTGTAGAGATCGCTTTGTTTGCGACTTTTTCTTACTAATTTGATGTTCACACTTCCATTGCGTTATCATTGAATAATAAATGAAAAAATAATTACATTTTAGAAATGCGTTTTTTTTTCTAAAATTTAATTCATATTGGATATATGTTCATAGCGTGAAAACTGGCCATCTAATCGCCATTTACCATTGTACCAAAAATGTCACAAAAATGACAAAAAATCAAATTTTAAGTGTATAAAAATTTTGAAACAATATTGTTCGCTAAATATTGAAAATTTTGGCAAAATAAAAAGCTTGAGACATGCGTTTTTTGTATGAAATCTTCCTGCGAAATTTCGTCTAGATAGAATCATCAATGACTGAGTTTATTCAAGTTTTACTTTGTATCAACAATGTCACGTTTTTGTACAAAATCCCGACGTTGCAGTTGTAGTCTTTTTACGCATATACCCATGGGGGCCTGCGTATACGGGAGCTTACCGCGTTTAAGTGAGAACGTTGTTGCAAAAAACCAAAGATGGCGTCGTTTTAGTGTTTTTCGTGAAGGAGAAGCGGATATTTTCACCCTGTAAGCCTGTTTATATTTATATTTCTTTTGAATGAATAAGCCATTTCGGCTCTACGGTGTTTGTTCTCCCCTCGGTTTTTTGTTTCAATACCGTAGACGCCGGAATAAAAAAGTTATTGAAGCAAAACCGTCGACAAATTTGTTGTTTAATTTCTTGACCTTCGAGATGTTGGATGTTCGAATATCATTTTCTCTCACAATAAACAGTATTTGTACATGTTTACAGTAAAATATAACATAAATCACGATTATTTTATTATCTCGACGCGTTTTTATGTCTATTAATTCATTTAATGCCGAATTATAACGGTTTAACCCCCCTTTTAGGAATTAAACTTCCTTTTAAGCACATTTTGGGACCTTACTTCCAAATGATTAACAGCTCTTTCCTATGTTTGAAGGTTTTATGCGAAATAACTTTCGTGAATGAATTCCGCATTGGTGCGAGTGTTTTGGAAATCATTTTCACTTGAGGAAATCAAGTTATCTTTTTTTTATTAATTGTTATATTATTAATTTTTATTATTGTATGTTTTATCGCGTACTTAACGCTAACATTTAGTGTGTGTAAAATATACGACATTCGACGGTATTATTAACACAGTGTAATCCTTACCTGTTTATTTTAACACATATGGACATACTTATGTTTGAATATGCATCAAACGGAATACTATGCCTACTAAACGGAATACAATGTTGACTATTTACAGATATCAAGACGCCAGTTATATATGTCGAGGATGCTAAGATTAAGAAAGACGGCGCAACGAAGTGTGTACCGCTCTAGAAAGCAAACGGTACATGAAAACCCACCAATCAAACAAAAAAGGTTACGTCGAAGTACCACGCCAAACGATCACATGTACTTGCAATATAAGTGTAATTGAAACACAAAAGAGTAAAGCCGTTTCGATACTAAGATAAGGTTGCTGTAACCAAATACTGCCATTGTTGCGATTCGGAATACATGAAGCAATTTGGAATACCTGACACCTGCTTATAGATGCATATCGGTGGATGTTTATTTTTAATGAAAACTTAAATATTAATTGTTTATTTAATACAATGACATTTGACACGTTTTACCATAACGATACTGATACATGTATGTGACTTTGATGTGACACATTTTGGACGACCTTCTTTTAAACCAGTTCTGAGTTGGTCACTACATTATTATCGCAAAAAGTGAATTTGTAGTGGGTAGAAAGATTTGTGCAAATGCAATACACGATATGATTTGAGTAGAAGTGATCAATATATACATGTATTTTTTCTCTTTTATACATATGTGAATACATATTATTTAAGACTGTTGTATTGAGGGAATACAGTATTGGTTTCACATAGAAAGATTATTTCGTTTGTTTATAACATTGCCTTCTAATCGTAAGTTAATATGTCAAATGCATAACGAATTCATTCCGACCCAAATCTTTTTTTATCATGTATGTAAGTGCTGAATACAATTGAAAATGTATGCAGAGACATCGTTGGAAGAAATAATGTAACACAGATAAGGAAACACATCGTCAAAAATGTACATGTATCAAATGACCGACTTTAAAATAATGAGACAAGTTGTCATTCATATGTTCGCAATGCATTATAATGCTTCTTAAATAGTTTCATATGGCCTTTTGTCATAGCCATGTGCTATCCAAGACATACTATCCACCAGTGTTATCAACGGGACCATAATATAAGATCCTATATGTATACATATGTACTTAATATTTGTTTCACTTTGATAGCACGCATATTTATATAAAGTTAACGTAGTTTAAGTATCAGCGATGCTATTTGTGTAGATTTTGTGATATCAATAAGTGTATCTGTTAAGCAGTATGGAAGTTTCTCAGTAACAAATCTGTGAACATAATGAATGCATTTAATTGTCAATTTTAATGTAGTTAACTGTTGAGCACATATGGCGTAAATGCAATTGATTGTCAATTAAAATGTAATTAACTGTTTGCCAGATGTGACGTTATCTCATAAAATTATCTTCGAAATAAATGAATGCAATTAGTATCTATTTTATTGTCATGCTGACGCCACGCATTACGCACAAATGTTGCCCAAGCTGTTGATGTAATTTTGAAACTTCCTATGTTCAGATACATGATGTTGTGATCGCTTTGCACATGCGCACTTAAATATTTTACGGGTCTTGCAGATTTTACGCTAAAACGGAAATGACCGAAAACGGAAGTTAAAGTATTGTAATTACCTGACAAAAAAGAACCTTGAGAAAAGGTTTGGTTACATACTACGAAAAAAACGGGTACTAACAAATGTGGGTACTTACAAAAATTTGGGTATGAAAAAAATGTGTACGAAAAAAATGGGTACGAACAATTTAGGGTACGAAAAAACATTTGAGGGTATGTGGAAGTAGTACCCGTGGACCTCTCGATAAATTTGAAAATGAAGTAAAAACAAAACTTACGATTTGAGCATTAATTTCGTTCAACAAAAAATGCGTTTTCTGCAAGAGTAACCGAATATTAATTTTGTAATCGGTTAACCTCCTTAAGAAACGGATAACCGGTTAACCGATTAACCGTTGCCATCCCTACATTTTACCCTATTTTTATACAGTTTGTGACCAGAACATAAAGGATGAATATGATTTGGCATTGGGCATGTATTTAAACAACTTGAAATTGTATTTGATTTCCTTCAAATTGTGTACTGTGTTTTACGCTTTCAGAGATCAATTCATCACGTATTTTTGTAAAAAGTATATTTTTTTCGAGTGAATATACATAACACATTTGATCATGTAGATAAGTAGCATTTTTCGTCCCAGGTTAGTATTATCAAGAATATTTTTATTGAAATAATAGTCTTGCATTGGTCTATTTTCAGTACTCGTTTTACATGAGCCGGATAGAGGACAGACTGTACATATAACCTCGAAGCGGGCATAAAACCTTATAGCTACAGACACCAACTCAGACACATTTCAATTCACAAGGTAACTAGTTTACAACAACAATCATCAATAAGCTTTGATCCTATAACTTTATTACAGTGGCAATATAAAGTTTAGGCCAGCGTTACTGCAGGTAAGTATTTCTGTAGTACTTTGCTAAAAATGCTATTAAATTATGAATTATTACTGAAAATAAGCCATATCAGACATAGAATAACGTACAATACGTATCAACTATGTTTTGAACACGACATTTGTAGTTAACTTAGCAAGATGGATTAATATGGACTTGGAAGCTGCCATCGTTGGGAAAATCAAGAGTGGGGTACAATTATTTAATCTACGAAACAAATCGTTAAAAAGTTATGTTTGAAATTACCGTTGTTAAACAAGTCTGTCATACAGTCTGAAGCCATTATCTGATCGAAGTTTTATTGTGGTAAAAATCAGAAAATTGTATTGGTTTGACTGTTCATTCATTTTTCAAGATTTGTCAATATAAAACTTTAGCCCCCCGCCAGAGGTGTGAATACATACTGAATGAACACAATGGGCTCATTCCGTGTGTATATCCACCCCTCTGGCGGGGGCTAAAGTGGTATTTTGCCCAAGATTTTATTATGTTTAGACTAAACTTCGATTATTGACGATTTTAACAGTGTACGAATCAGTTTCCAATATTATATCTCTACTGTATAGCATGTATAAAACAAATAAAAAAACTTCAAAATATCTATTGCTTTAACAAAGTTGACTCAATGAAACAAATAATATGATCTTAACATAATAGATCTATAACAATGGTCTATAATGTATGTTCATCAGAGATGCAGACAAGATGTGCATCAGCAGATACATATGAACACCCAAGTTGCAACAGTAACAAGAAAGAGCCTCAGACTAAGTATGTATATGTATGTATATAACTATTCGTGGACCTAGTTTCATTTATATAAGCTTAAAATTCAACTTTAAACTATATAATGACAATGTCATATTCTTTAAATTGAAATTATTTGCTAACAATTGAACGGACATACTGAACCAATAGAATCCTATCATTGTTTAACAATAACCATAATAAATTAGCTGATGGCTATCAAAAATCAAAATCATTCAGAACAATGCTCATCATTTTTGTAAGTAGTTAATAGAGTAAACCAATAAAAACAAAAATATTTAAATACATACAGGTCACTGAGCAAGGTGCAAATGGTGTAATAATTATGCCAAACAGAACAGCTTGGCAGACAAACACGAAAAGTTCTACGAAAGAATCACAGTACAGACTGATATTCTCATTAAACATAATCCAACAATGAGTGAGTACAAATGAGGCTATTACCTAAACCTTGTTTCAAAAATATTATATAGGCATTGAAATAATATATTTTGTTCACTTTTTGAATGGTTGTTCCAATGCTGTTAAACCCATATAAACAAACAAGGAACCAAACTATCAGTGTACGACTCTGAGATATACAAGCACAAATATAATGAAAACATTTATATTTAATCTGTTAATTTCCTAAGAAAAGTAATTTGCGATAATGGTATCTCTAACTCTTCTCCCATCCGATACAGCCTGACACATCTCTCCCTTGGCAACCTCTTCTTAAGGTTCCGGATCCACTGCTGGTTCCCCCACATCAACCGCAGATTATGAAGAACAGCACAGGCAATGATGATGCGGCTGACTTTGGCAGGCTTCATTCCAATCTGTTATAAACAGAAATTGGCGGAATAAATTGAAAAATAATGTTACATCAAAAGACATTGTTAAAAATGTTGTCTAATTTGTACCCAATGCTTGATGCAGAGTAAATAGTTACAACTAATTTTTTCCCCGAGTGTAACAATTTACTAATATCTTATGTATTTCTTATTAGCTCTAACAGATACACAAAAACATATCTAAAAATGTTTTAATTGTTTTAGGTGGCATTCAGTAATGTATCAATACTTTACAGTAATACGAGACAGTTGTGTATAATGCTGTTACATTGATATGTCAAAATCAGTTACATTTATTCATATTTAGAATATTCAGCATATTTTCCCGTCTATTAGTCAGTTGAATTTAAGAATTGAAGTGTGTCTATGGCATGCAAAACTAATGTTAAGTTATTTATATTTTTTTTCCAACTCTTAAACTTGATATGCCTAGAAATATATCATTTTCATAGATAACCAGGTAATGTCTTCAAGAATCGATGTCCACAAACTCAGATGAGTGCTAAAAACCATCATGACCATAGGGTTATTACATTTTTTGCCCTTATAACTTTAACAGTCATTATAACATTTGCCCACGGCTGTAACAGTTACAGTATTAGAAGTAGACAGGGTTTTATCAAGCCAAAGACTGCTGTGCATTTTTTAGATCTCAATTCCATACTGGAATCTTCCTACTACGTTTGACTGGACAAAGTTTTGTGTGTTTCTTGTGTCTGTGTGTCTGAATTTTTTACTCTGCAAGAGTGAAATGTTTTCTTTGGTTACGTATTCAACAAATACTGTTTTAAATGATCCTGTGTGTTTTATGGCTTTCGTAAGAAAGAATCTTTGTGTTGGTTCAAAAATGATTTACACTAGTACTGCTGTAATTACATTGAGATCAGGTGCATTTTATATACTCAGATGCATAATTTCGGATGTAATAGTTTTGTTTCTTGCCAGTTTTTTTAACTATTATAAGAACAATAGCAAACATATGGGACTGTGCTCTGTTCGAGATGCAAGTATTCAGCATGCTTAATAGGTGCAATAGAAATATAAATTTTATATTGATGTGATTATTATTTATGAAACTTTTTTTAGAGGTAATTATTATTTGTTAATTGCTGTTTCTGAATTAGCACATTTATGATACATTATAAGAATCCTAAGACTCAGTCTTTTATAAAAAAGATGCTTCGAACATTATTTGCTGTGTAATGCTTGATATTTTTTATACAGGCATTTTGGGCTCTCACTTTTTGTCCTCAGCTCATGTTTACTTCTTTATGTAGAACGGTAATACTGTTTTATCATAGGTACCGTGTATTTCTCTTGCCTATATCAATTCAGACCGCTGTTGTACTGAAAGATTTTGGTGCTTGAATTGAAATGTATTTAATTTCAGGAGGATATGAAGAATTATCTGCCCTTTATCCATTCTTACGAACTCAGAAAATTATTTTTATGCCAAAGGTATGTTAGAAAATATGATTGATACACTGACCAATTCTTTGCGAATTGATTTCAATTTTTATCCTTTCTTTTAGGAGAAAGAAATCTATTCCTACAGAAGGATAATAACACTTGTTTTCGATAAAACAGTGATTATATGATACATATCTTTATCAATATTGAAACATGTTATTAAATTTATTTTATGCTTTCTGATGGTTTATAGAGAAATATCAGTGCATTAAAACCGATATTTCACAGTGTCAAACAGAGACAAATACCAGTGAAAATTATCGATAATATTGTTTGACCGGAACTATTTTTTAGATATATGTGGTTTCCCCATAGTGAATCCCCAATCAATGCAAGATGTTACCAAGGGAAACCACTCTGCATTGAAAGTTTATATAAACATACGGATAAGCTTCAATTGAACACACATGTAATAACATTGCAGGGCGCTCAAAGGGGAATGATATTGTCTGGAATGGCAAAAAAAACAAAAAAAAAATCGTTTATAAGCATAAAATAAAAAGGAACATTTGTGGGATTTTGTGGAATATAGATTTAATTTACTAGTGATCATAGAAAAAATATATTTTCTATGAGCACTTGTGAATTGAAATCGATATTCCACCAAATCCAACAAATATCCTCTATTTAATGCCAGTTCTTACTGTTATGTGATTTTCACTTATTTTAATTACTTCAATAAGGTTTTAGAAAATGACCTTTTTTTATACTGTTTAACAATGGTTTTAAAATAAGTGAAATTGAAAGTATGTAATGAATGTTTTTTTGGAGAGACTGAGGACTTAGTCTTATATAAATGTTATACACTTTTCACCTGAATATGAATTTTTATTACATTTTAGGAACTTGATGAGATCAAGCCATATCCAGCAGAGATCCTGCCAGGCTTTCTGTATCTAGGCAACTGGCGCCAGGGTAATGCCCCCTACACACAGAAGGACCTCAAGATAAAGGGGCACATCAACTGCTGTGTGGAAGCAGAAACATTGTGAGTTGCAATGCATCAGTTGCAATGCAATAATGATTCTAATTACTTAAATATGTATACAATCTGGTATCAATTTTTGGGATTTTAATACAAACTGATCGTGTTTTGATGCATTTGTTGGATGCTCTCTAAATTGAAAACTATTAAATGGCTGCAAAAAATGAACAAGAGTTAGTAAACCAATTTACCTATATAATAAAAGAAAATTGAGCATGTTCATCTATGTAAACAATATTCTTCATTTTTTTATAATGAAGCTTGTAGTTTGCCAAAATATCGCAATTAACATATTAACATACTTGACATGTTGCAACAAAGTCTTAGGCTAAAGTTTTCTTTCTTTATATGCCAAGATGTCTTCTTTACCGGCATTATAGTTACACCAACATGTTCTTTCGTAGTTTCCCTGCCAATAGTGGCAACCTTCTGCACATCCAGTGTGTTGACTCCAGTGATGCCAACCTTGCAGCAAAATTTGAATTAGCCTGCAAATTTCTTGGTATATAGCTGTAGTAGGAGTTATGTTAATATATGAGTCGCGTTCTGAGAAAACTGGGCATAATGCATGTGCGTAAAGTGTTGTCCCAGATTAGCCTGTGCAATCTGCGCAGGCTAATCAGGGACAACACTTTCCGCTTTTATGACATTTTTCATTTAAATGAAGACTTTTCTTAGCAAAAATCCGATTTAGGCGGAGAGTGTCTCCCTGATTAGCCTGTGCGGACTGCACAGGCTAATCTGGAACGACACTATTTGCACATGCAGTATGCCCAGTTTTCTCAGAACACGACTCATATATGTAGCAACAGTTTCAATTTTCTAAAACCTTCAAAACACAGGCGAACTTTGGGAATGCTTGATTTATTGGGCAGGCGTACAGGCATATCAGTTCTGAAAAACTTTGTGCAGAATGGATTGATTTTCAAGTATGATGACATGACGAAAAGTCCAACATCTGTGCCAAAGGGTGAGATCAAAGTCGAATGAAAGAAATCAATCCAAAATACTTTTTCGAAGCATGGTTTTGTCTATCATAGATGGATTATTAAATGACTTTGCAGAAGCTTAAAGCATAAAATGTCAAATCGTCACACTTAAAACTCTGGTCAAATTTAAGAAGTTAAACCTTGACACTTTGTCTGAGCTATAATACTGTACAGTATCAATTGATTTTAAAATACTTGGCTGCACACTTCAGACATGTCAAGACAAACTGCAAGATCAAGTCCCCTCGATCCAGAGCATATTTTGGTATACACTGGATTGATTTTATTTTATAGTAACTTTATAGAAGTTACAGGCATTTTGAAGTTTTGGGTGATCTTAAAGAACCAAGTGTCCTATAGTACGGTCACTGTTAAATGTAGAATGTCACATATATGAATAAAACACATTGTTAACTTAAGGGGATATATTTGTTCAGCCTAAATGTTGAATATCAGCACTTTGTCTAAAGCATCCATTGGTCCAGCAATAATAGATTTTCAAATAATTATGAAGAATTGACAAGCATGTTGAAGTGAATGGCTGGCAATCGTCTTTCAACAGCTCGTCTAGCCGCTTAATACATTTTGTTCCTAGGCGATTGTGACTCAATATTTCTTTATCACGGGATCACTAAAACCCTTTCTTTTGTGAAACATTATCTCCTTGCCCTTGTATGAACAACATCAAAAGCTCTATCGGTCGCCATGTTTAAGAACGCTCTGACTGGTCCTACCCTTGTAAGGTTAAGTAATTCTACAGCTTAGCTGTAATGTTTGCAATAAATTGGTTTACAAAACTTATGATAAGCGTATAACCGAATCTTACACAAGATCTCCCTAAGATCTGTTGATAAAATGGCCTCCAAGTCCTTGGGTTGAAGTATTTAAGTGTCTAATTCAATTTCATAATGTAAAATTAAGGAGATAAATTCTTTGAGACTGACCAATCTTATGTAAATTGGCTTTATTGATTGCCGTATCTTTGTTACTTTGAAAGTCTTGATTGTATTAATTTGTGATGAAGACTTAGTTGACTGGTCAATAAATAAATAACTTGTATGAATGCTTTATTGCTTATTATATTTTTAAAAGGTTTTTCCCCATACATTTTAATAACAAATAAAACTATAAACAGAATATTAAAACTAATGTAGACACTGTTGCTCCTGTTGTTGCTGCTGAGGTTGATAATGATTAACAATCATTTCTTTCAGACTCCTGTAAAGACAACAAGAAACCAGTTTTAGTGTTTTCTAACCTGGGTATCAGTCGAAGCGTGGCCATTGTGATTGCATACCTGATCTATGACAAAAAAAATGAGTTTAAAGGTAGTGTGGATTGACGGAAAATTGTACATAATTAATTTGTTGAATACTTTAGACAGATTTATGGATAATTGGATATGGTTGTATAACATATGAATATTGTTTTTCCTATGTGTTTATTTGTCACTTGCATAGTTGTTTGAGTATTATAGCTATGTTTTAGTTTAAAATAAAATTAACATGTCATTGTAAAACATGTCATTTTGTTTCATGCAGACCTGTTTATGACTTGATCTGTAAGTTTGCATGTATTTAAATATGCATTAACTTTCTGGCACAAATTTTAACTGATTCGAAATATGAATTCATTTAGATATATGACAAGATAACATCTTATGTCTTTCATTGAGCTTTTTCATTCCTATTTTCCACCATCTTCAAAAATAAACACCCATAATGCATTGTTTGTTAATTGGAAAAAAACAACATTTTTTTAGATAAATATACTAAGAATTGTTTGTATTCCATAGGTCTCTCAGCAGTAAAAAGAGTGAAACAACCTTGTTGTGAGCAAATCACTTGCTAGATATACATTGGTCACATTGGTCTCATTGGAAATTAGCCCTTTGCATGCTGGGAAATTTGTCGTCTGCTAAAATGTTGTCTGCTGAATTTCTATAATTAGCATTTTCTTCGATTTTTTTTTCAAAGAATACTATCAGAATAGCAAACAGTTTGGATCCTGATGAGCCGCCACGTTTTGTGGCGTCTCATCTGGATCCAAACTGTTTGCAAAGGCCTTCAAATTCCGGTTCCAGCGCTCAAAGGGTTAGTCAAAAAGGTTTTCATTATTATTCCTCTGCTGATGGCAAAGGGATATAGTTTTGGCATTTTCTGTCCCTCAGTCTGTCGCAAACATTTAGGGCTATATCTCAGAAACTGTAAAAGATTTCAACATGAAACTCCATGGGTATATAGATATCAATAAGGTGAGTGCCATCCACAAGAACCATAACCCTACACTTTTTAAAATAAGACTTATTTCCTTTTGTTATCATTGCCAAAGTACAGATGCGTTTTGGTTTGGCATTGGCCTTCTGTGTGTTAGTCCGCCTTTCTTTCTGTCCTTCCTAACCACTTTTGTGTCCTAAGCCTTATGTCGGAACTCTAGTGTGAATTTCATAGAAACTTGGCATGAGTGTACATATGGATAAGGGGTTGGTGAACTTCAAATAGTGTCCCAATTCATTTGCAAATAATTGAGTTATGGCCCTTTTTGACTTGAAAAAGGCAAACATTTGTTTCTTGAACTGCTTGGACAGATTTCATTGAAACTTGGTATGATAGTATATATGGATAAGATTTATTTAGCTGTTTCTCCAATAGCATGTGAGCCCAGCCATGCAACTTAACACAGTTGTTTTCAATCATGTGGCGCTGAGTCACATGTTTTGAGGCAAGGTCAAGGTCACACATAGATGTTAAATATCACACATTTGATGACTTAGTAATAATTTAGCCATAACCTCACTATACATCAAGGGATTCTGTAATAACTTTCTACAAATGTTCTTGTTTATATTGCAGTGTTTCACAGGTAAAACTCGGGTCTCTTTAGTCAATGTCAAGGTCATGCACTGAGATTGAATAATATACATAAAATATCACTCATTTTGTGAGGATTCTAAAATACGTCAAGGGATTTTCTCCCATCCTGAAACACAATTTATTATGCTGGGATATCAATTCAACAAATTTGCTTTTTTGTATGTTTAACAATGCTTTCAATCTTAATGATTCATGAAAAGGTGCTATCTGCACTGTATTGCCTGTGATAAACCCTTCACAGGTACAAATGATTTAAGAACATAATTTAGACAAGGCATAAACCTTCAATACACCTTTTCTTTTAGTTCTGCTCCCCATCCATAAACAACATTCATTCAATGGGGAAATACAACAAATCTGCTTGTTCAAAATCTATTTGTCTTTATAGGAAATGTTGCAATCAACTTTTGTGCAGCATTATCTGAAGTATTGAGGTCTCATTGTTTATAACTATTCGTGGATGTTACAGGATGCATTCAACCATGCACATAAGTACTCCAATTTCATTCAACCTGTGCAGGCATTTATGGACCAACTAGCTGACTGGGAAAAGAAGATCAGGGGTCAATAATCAAGAAAACTCATTGCAAAAGCTGAGCCCTACCGGTTACCTCTCTTTAACGGTGGTTATTTTGTATTGAACTATTATATTGAATACTATTTAATACATTTACTTTATACCATCACTCTGAATTGTTAATTTTTGAAATTCAAAAATTGTATTTTTTATATTTATGTGTATAATTTGGAAATTGTTGGATATATATTTTATTTATCTGTGATAGTTGTTATAAAATCTTGTACAAATATGTTTATAATGTTTGCTTATATTTCAAGTGCCCCTGCTATTGCATAGCCAAATTTATTACATACCTTGTTATTGAATGGTTTTGTGTATTCAAATTGGGAATGTATTGTTGATACCAAAATTTTTAGCAATTAAATTGTATTGTTTTCAAATTTAAACTCAATGTAACTTGTTTTCTAAGTATAAATGAAATCATGTTGATTAGTAATGACCAGAAACATTTCAGATCCGAGTCAGAATGGCTATGAGATGTAAACATTAAAAGAGCGAGTTATATATTAACAACATTCATGTAGATTCAATTATTTGTTCTGTGATTGCAAACGTTTTCTATCTCAAAAAGCATTTTATCCTTGAGTTTTTTTAAGAATACATTATAAGTGCCACTATTTGCATGCCCACTAATTTGACAACAATATTTAATGATTATATTTTTTTATAGTTGTTCGATTGTAGCCATGTGTTTTAATCACATAAGAACTGTGTATCAATTAGTATTGTTAGGGATTGCATTTTTTCTACTAAATACATCAAATATGTTATAACTAATTGATACATATATAAGTGGACAGTGGGAATAGATTTAAAGATATTTTTGTATTTGATATGCTTCTTTATGTTAATATATTGAGTTTTTTTTTAAATTTACGTACGTAACTAATGCGAATGCCCTAATGAATGTCTTTGTGACTTTAGCTAATAAGTTAAAACTGAGACACTTGCAAGCTTATTTTAATCTGAATCTTCATCTGAAATATTCAAGAAAAGAAGTTAAAGATCGATTATTTGAGCATTATCTTTATACGTTTGAGCTTAATTAAGTTTTTAGTTGTTGAGCCAGGACATTTAGCGGACAATAAGTACACCGGGATATAATTTCAAATGTTTATCAATCTTTTTTCATGTATTGCTTTTTTCACACAGTATTTCTACATATTTTAGTTAAACCATGAATGCTTAATTTATTAAATTGTTACCTGCGTTCTATGAAATAAAAAATTACATGGCATGAGTGCATACTTATTACTTTGGAACATGTTCCATATTAATGATTTAAGTGCATATTGCATAAGAAATATTGGCTTATTTTCCAAGAAATTATTATAGTGTTGAAAATATGAGAAATATGTGAGAGAACATCCCGACTTGCCTTCCCAACAAGTATAGCCAAACCTGCCCTAAAATAGCATAATGATTACAGCAAAGTGAACAAACAATGTCTGCTTAAATTATTCTTAATAATTAAATCATGGAGACATTCATTTACAAGTACTGGGACTTCCACATGGCACAAGCACTGTGACTGCCACTTGGCATTTGATTGGGGTACACTCTCAGTAAGTGACACCAAAATGTATCTGTGTATCAGTGTATACATCTGAGTAGATAGAAATGCTGTTGTCAAGATGGCTGCTAGAGAGACACGCATCCAGCTGTTGTCAAGATGGCTGCTAGATAGACAAACATCCTGCTGATGTCAAGATGGCTGCTAGAGAGACAAACATCCTGATGTTGTTAAGATGGCTGCTAGAGAGACACTCATCCTGCTGATGTTAAATGGCTGCTAGAGATACACAAATCCTGCTATTGTCAAGAGGGCTGCTAGAGAGACACACATCATGATGATGTCAAGAAGGCTGCTAGAGAGACACACATCCTGCTGTTGTCAAGATGGCTGCTAGAGAGACACACATCCTGCTGTTTTCAGGATTGCTGCTAGAGAGACACTAATCTTGCTGATTTCATGATGGCAGCTAGTGATTACACACATCTTGCTGATGTCAAGATGGCTGCAAGAGAGGCACAAATCCTGCTGTTGTCAAGATAGCTGCTAGAAAAACACACATCTTCCTGTTGTCAAGATGGTTGCTAGAGAGACACACATCATGCTGATGTCAAGATGGCTGCTAGAGAGACACACATCTTGCTGATGTCAGCATTGCTGCTAGAGAGACACTAATCTTGCTGATTTCAGGATGGCTGCTAGAGAGACACACATCTTGCTGATTTCAAGATGGCTGCTAGTGAGGCACACATCTTCCTGTTGTCAAGATGGCTACTAGAGAGACACACATCATGCTGATGTCAAGGTGGCTGCTAGAGAAATACACATCATGCTGATGTCAAGATGGCTGCTAGAGAGACACACATCTTGCTGATGTCAGGAACAAATCTTGCTGATGTCAATATTGGTGATATAGAGACACAAGTCCTGCTGATTTCAAGATGGCTGCTAGAGAGACACAAGACTTGCTGATGTCAAGATGGCTGCTTGAGTGTCACCTCATCTTGCTCATGTAAAGATGGCTGATAGAGAGGTACAAATCAGTCTGATGTCAAGATGGCTGCTAGAGAGACAAAATATCTTGCTGATGTCACGATGGCAGCTAGAGAGACACAAATCTAACCAAAATTATCCCTGGTAAGATGCATAAAACACGTAAAAAAACAAAACAAAAAACTGGGTGGATACACTCAAGGTTAGTAATTTTTTAAAGTATTTAAAGTTGATATCAAAAATATTTCATTGCATTCATTACATTGGGCGTCACGAAACAGATGAAAAAATAGAGGAATAAATCTAACAAAACAAAAATTAATGGCGGTACCTTTATTTAGAAGAAAATTCGTACCGGGATATCTATACCGGTAGTTAAAGTTATGACACAGGACTTATCAAAAAAGATCTTGGTCTCACATGACAGGACGAGCAGTTGTAATATGCCTCCCTTCAAAGTCTTTAAACATGTATATAACTGACAACGCAATAGGTATGTTATGCCTCAGTCACAAATAATCCGGTCGCCGGCCGATGTGTCCGATCTCCAGGCATCGGGAAGACTGGACACGTCGCGGCCGTCCGATGAGTGACACAGTTTAATACCTCAGTCACAATTAGAGACCGATCAGTTGACGACGTTTTTAACTGGTCATAGGGCTGGCGCCCGGCCGATGATCGCACGGTCAACGGGTCATTTTGTAGCATCGGGCGGTGTCCGGAGTAATTCTAAGTCTCACTTCAAAATTTACCCGACGTCGGGCCCGGGAATGAATCGAATTGAGGTCGAAAAAAGATCGGACGATCAATGCACGGTTGTCGCCCGGCGGTCGCCCGACAACGGATTTGTTGTACGTATATCATGACGAGCTCGGTTCGGCCGATGTTTATGTCCCTGGGAAATACCTTGATTTTTGCCGATGCACGTACATTGAATCAGATTTCGGGCGATATCCGAGCGTTGATCGTCCGATCCTTTTTTTCGATCTCAATTCGAAACCGGACGTCGGGTAACATTTTAAGTGAGACCTAAACTTAATCCGGACGCCGCCCGATGCTTCAAAACGACCCGTTGTCCGTGCTATCATCGGCCGGGCGCCAGCCCGATGAGCGTAAAAATACGTTGTCCGCTGATCGAACGGTGATAGGTTTCTATTTGTGACTGAGGTATAAGTTATGATGACTCGCATGTGTAAACAAACATATAAAGGACCTTCAATAAATAAATACAACAACAGTGCACTTCCCCAAAATTGTGTTTGTTTATTTGAATCGGAACACAACATTATTATTATTAAAAAATAGTACGGTAGATAGATTCTCTGAAATTTGAAAAAAAAACTCGAGTATTTATTGTATTTTCCAAGTGATTAAGCATAATTAAAACACATGATCATACAATGTGTATATTTTATAATAAAATGTTATAATATTAAAGAAAGAAAAAAAACCCCGCACCTTTGTTAGTATATCTTAAGAAACTTCAATAATGTAATTCAAATAATTAGGTGCCACTACATTCAAAAAGATAGTAAGTATAATTAATATTTTCAAAATCTTAAAAAAAATACATTACCCATACACCTTAAGTAAATGAACATGTACATCAATAGACAAGCGAATGTTTACTAAAAATTAGTGTGTTTTTTTTAATAAGCCAAACAATAAGTACATACAATGATATTGAAATGTAGATTTATGTAATTTTTTTTACAGTCAATTTATTTTATAATATTTCAGAAATAAAACGCAAGTATGCAAGTATATAAAAATACACTACAATGATTCAACAATTAAAATGCAATAAGACAGCTATGAATAATAAAATTCTTTAGTAAAGCACTTGTACAACATAATCAAGTCCGATAAAAAATATTTTTAATCGTAACATAACTAATGTCTATTAAATGTTTATTTAAGAAAAAAAAACCTAGTTAATGTAATAACTTGAACGTTGAAGAAGTGCTTAGTCGACAAATATATATGAACACATAAACAATCCAAAAACAGCTAAATAATCTTACATGTTACATATATAATATGGTATGCTATGCTATGAATAATATATTGTTAATACGTATCAATATATTAAGAGCGAACAGCAACAACAGCCAGTGTTTTCAATGAAGAACAGCAACAGTAATAATATATCGTCTGTATAGCGCGGAATTTCATGCTGTTTTTTTTGTTTCCGCCGATTTAAAACAGTTTATTAAATGAAACCAACGTTCAATGATCACGGTCTAGTCCTATTTAACTATACAACTACAACGATAGTAACCGATAAAGTGTCCTCAAGCTTAATATGCATAAGTTAACCGTGTATATAATGCTTAACCCATTTATGTCTAGCGTCTAGAAAAAAGGCCTTTGCAAACTGGGTCTGCGCTGTTTGCTTAAAGGAATTCCTGTAAGAAATATTAAATATAGAAATTAATATACTAGACATACCTTATTTTGGAAATAAATTGATCCAATTTAGAAGTACGGGAGAGTCCACTAGGCATAAATGGGTAAATATCGTCATTTAAAAGTGACAAAAATATCGTTGACCGTTTCGGTGATGATTTAACACGCTATGAAACCGATGATAAAAACACATCCAAAAATATTTTTAAAATGTAACGCCAAACTTCTTTTACGTTAAAGTGCTATGAGATTCGACGTCTTGTAAATCTTGAAGTATAAATGTAGATAAATAATATTTTCAAAATCTCAAAGTTACATACATGTATGCATGACACGTACAACTTGTTATTTTACATGTACATGTACAACTGAAGAAACAAGCGCATTTTTTTTTACAAAACCAACACAACCATGCCCTTTTGTAAGACCAGTACAACTTGTCCCATAATGAAAGTGCGCATATTTCTAAGAAACATTTCTTGATCCAAAACATTGGTTTCACCGGCTATGTAAATCTTATATTTCACAGAAGTACCATCACCGTAGCTAACCAATAGATTCCGGTGTATAGCGCGACGAACGAGGTGCCTTGGGTTTGCTCTTCGGTCCGGTCTGGTTCTGCAAAGCAAGAATAGACCTGCATGCTGGGAAATTTGTCGTTTGCTAAAATGTCGTCTACTGAATTTCTAAAATTAGCTTTTTCTTCGATTTTTTTTTCAAAGAATACTATCAGAAAAGCAAACAGTTTGGATCCTGATGAGACGCCACGTTTTGTGGCGTCTCATCTGGATCCAAACTGTTTGCGAAGGCCTTCACAATTCGGTTCCAGCACTGAAAGGGTTAAACCAAGAAGTTCATCTCAACATGGAATGTTTGAAAATCGCCTGGGTTTTATAATGTCCTTTTGCCCTATTGCTTGTATCGGTGCTGTTTATGAGATGGTTTTTCTTGAAAAGATGGGTTTCGTACATATAGTTTTTATATGTTTGTCGTTTGAAGAATGTATGTGTCTTGTTCTGATAAAACTGGGCATAATACATGTGCGTAAAGTGTCGTCCCAGATTAGCCTGTGCAGTCCTGACAGGCTAATCAGGGACGATACTTTCCGCCTAAACTTGATTTTCGATAAGGAGGGACTTCCTTGAAACTAAAAATACCCTAAAAACGAAAAGTGTCGTCCCTTATTAGCCTTTGCGGACTGCACAGGCTAAACTGGGACGACACTTAACGCACATGAATTAAGCCCAGTATTCTCAGAACAAGACACGTATAATCTTTGACAGTTAAATCACAATGTTGCTGCAATAAGTTAGCTCGTGAAGTGATTTATCCTTGTTATATTGTTAATATATACAGTACATGTATTCATAGTTTTGCGTTATGATTAATAATACTGCTTATAAATAGTAGCAGAAATATGATATTTTATTTTATGCTTTCCGGTGGGTTATAGAGAAATATCAGTGAAATAAAACTGATATTTCACTGTTTCAAACAGTGAAAAATAACAGTGAAAAAATCGATAATTTTCACTGTTTTACTGTGAAATTATCATTATTCAAGCGAACTTCTCCAGTTAAACTCTTTTACAATGTAAATAAACGTTGAAAAAAGCAAAGCCTAAAATAAAAATAAAATGTGTTGGATTCGGTGGAATACCGATTTTAATTCACTCTTGATCATAAAAAAAATATTTATTTTCACTGTGGCTGCGCCACTCGTGAAATAATTACTTGTATGATCTTTCTTGAAATATAATCGATATTCCACCGAATCCAGCAAGTATCCTCAATGTATTGAGCTCCGAATTAGCATGCCCCTACCTCCAATGGAATGGGCGTTACGGTTTCCCTGTCGGCGTTCTGTCGGGACTTGTTGGAAGAGTTGATGAAACTCCACGCCTTCTTCGCCTGGTCACGTGCTCGGTCCGTCACTTCCGAGCTACGCAACGTCACACCAAAAATATCCTCGTGGAACCGGTTACTTTCCTATAATTTACATTAAGGCGTTAATTTATAAACTCAAAACAGTCACTCATCAACCAACATAATCAATGTACATATTTATAATCGAATGGTTGGATGATGCATACATAGTAATAAGGAATGATTATAATTCTAGGAGTAGGATATAAAGGTTAGAAAAAAGAGAGCGCGCACGCTATGTGATCGCAACGCACGAGTTTTGTCTCTTACTTAACTATGATTACTATAATACAAATGAACTAGCTCTCAAATTTACCCTAAGCTTCATTATGAAACTTTTAGCGTCATGTTGTGTCATGTTGCCCTCCGACGCTAGAATGTTCTCGAGCGTTATCGTGACGTCAGACGCCATTTTGACGTCACCACACACGTAAAAGTGACCGGACTCTTTGACTACGCAGCGGAACACATCGACAGCATTCTGTTTCAGAATTGTTTGTACGTAGGTCTGAAATAAAGTCGACCATTTAAGACACTTGCAGCAATGCTGTGGCTGAAACGCTCTTTTTAAACTAGCCTTTGTATCATTTAGATCACTCCAAATGAATAGGAGAGTTACCGGTAGGTATGTTATGTGTGTCTGTTTACTTCTTCCGGTCAGGCGTACACATTGCTTTATATTGTAAATATGGTAGAATCCACCTATACTTTTTTTCAAATAAGCTTCGATTAATTAATCATTATTTATTAATACTTAGTTTCACGAACCGTTATACTTCAATACAATCGATTCTGAATTCAATATTGATTTCAATATGGGCATATAACGTATGTCTACATTTAGTTTAGAAACACATAATCTTTTACACGCAATTTGCGAAAAGTGCAGGAATGCATATGTTAACCACCAACTTTTAACGGATCAAACATACCTGTAACTGTAGATTCTCGTCTACCTAACCCCTGGGAGGGGAGAAAATTTAGAAAATTGCATCTGTCCGGTTTGTTGACCATTAACCATAAATGCCCCTCCCCTTGATGTTACCTTAGGGACGTTTGGTTCCCTTGACAATGCCGTATAAACTTCCTCCAACACGCCGTCTGCTTTCATTTGTTGCAACTCGTCCCGATAAATGGCGTCCATTGCGATGTTCCGGCAGCCAAAATATATGTAGATGGCGCCCCAGCCATGGCGGCTTCCGCCTTAAGCATTAATAGGGTCATATGGTTAACGGAACACTAGTTTTAAATAGAGAAATAAAAACATGGACGGAAATATAGTATACGATTAGTCTGCAGTGCAAAATACGCAGTCTAAGTTTCGTTGGTTGACTTGTCAAAAATCGCGTAAGCTCTACGCTCAGTTGTCCAAAATCTTACGGAATGAGCTGACAGAAAGAACTCAAATCTAGTTATACAATTCATAAACAACAGCTAATTGTATCACGCACGATAGGCCGTGTCTATATTTGACCTTTATTAAATGATTGAACAACTTCATCACTGAGTCTCGAATCTAATGATCAGAAAAGCTAGGAAAATTTAGTATATTGATTTGGTCAAAGTTTTGAAAAAAGGTAATTAATACCCCTTCTGACCTTATTAACGTTTATGGTATTATTTTCTTTAAAGTTTATCTATAAATATGTCACCAGGACCGGTGATCGACGACACATTCTTTGACTGACAGTAAAAACAATTTGTAACTTTTGTGTTCATTTTTTGTATCTACATTTCATTTGAAATTGTTATTGTTTCAATTTGAAATCAACAAAAATATTGTCATGAGTTGCATCAATGTGTCTTAATTATTTATCTGGCATTTTCAAAAAGCATGAAATGTTATTTCTTTAGTCCGAGTAAATTCTTTATTCTAAAATCTGGGGATTAGAAGTACGCGAATTAAAAAAAATACACAAACAGTCGAGTATTGGTGTTATACTACAGTACTTTCTAAACATTTTTGCTAGATAGATCAGTTTCACACTCTTCTTGAGGGACTTATTTCACACTCTTTACTAAATTGACTAGTTTCACACTCTTAACTAGATAGATCAGTTTTACACTTGTAACAAGAAGGAACAGTTTAGCACTCTTAATACATAAAACAGCTTGGCACGTTTTACTAGATACACCAGTTTCACACTATTTACTAGATAGACCAGTTTCACACTTTTATCCACCCTTTACTGGATGAACCAGTTCACACTTTTTACTACATACACCAGTTCCACAATCTTTATTAATTTCGCAGGCTTTGCTAGATATGCCATTCTTAAAATCTTTACTTGTGGTGCCGGTTTCACATTATTTACTACATAAACCAGTTTCACGCTCTACTAAAAAGACCCGTTTTCCACTTAGTCACGTGAACACATACGCTGTGGTTTTGGCAGCATCTCCATGTCGATCTTGCGCTGCTGCCAGAACGACCGGAAGGGTGCAATACCGGTGCCCGGGCCCACAAGGATGATGGGAACGGTCGGGTCGTCCGGCATGTGGAACGCGGGGGCACTAAAATGCAGACAAGATTTTCGATCAATTTATAACATGTGCATTTTCGTTGTTTTTAATTAACACTATATTAACTTCATTTAATCCTTAACAAAATATTGCACGCGTCAATACCAAGCTTGCTGGGCATACTTCGATTCCATTCAATGTATGCCTGTTTACATGTACATCATTAATGAACGTTAAATATTTTAACAAAGTGCAGGTAATATAACTTTTCAAACTGGCTCTAACATCCACGAGAGTGATGCATCACATGTACAATGGTACGTGTAAATGGTAAAACGCGCACCTGTTTCTGTAGCTGTAATAAAGGGGCCTTTTCTCAGATTTAGGCATGTATTGAAGTCATTAAATGCTTTATATTGATAAATGTAAATATTGGATCTTAAAGGGATCTTTTCACGGTTTGGTAAATTGACAAAATTGAAAAAATTTGTTTCAGATTCGCAAATTTTCGTTTTAGTTATGATATTTGTGAGGAAACACTATTACTGAACATTTACCATAGTCCAATATAGCCATTATATGTATCTTTTGACGATTTG
>NC_068355.1:153350919-153355919 GCF_020536995.1 Dreissena polymorpha
CCGTAGAACGCTCGTTCATGACTTCTATCTTGATCAGCTGATCAGGGGACGGGGCGTTGTGGAGGCGCATTAGTATGGCATCCACGAGGGAGGCGGAGTTCTCGGCGAAGATCGCCACGTGATCCCCGGGATGGTAGAGCAGCTCGCCCGACCCCATGGTCGCGTCCAACTTAATCAGCATCGTCTGGCGGCTGTTCCAATACACAGGTGCAATATATTCTCAAGTAGAAGACAAGACAAAACAATTTATTCGTAATTAAAGGCCACCAGCACAAATTTAAATATACAGACATGTCACATTATACATGCATGATTTGTGAATAGTATATGTTTATTCTTTTCGCATTAAGAACTATATATGTAATGCAATTTTCTTCAGTTTCAGATCATTTTTATTTCATCAGATTAATAAAATCGAGTTGTTTTCTGTTTCCACTATACCATAAAAAGAGGCGCATGTTACGTTCTTGGTGAAATTTAGAACAATGAAAATAAACATGAACTTCGTTTTCAAGTACACACGTGTTTTCCTAATTAAGACTGTGTGTACAATGTATAAGATAATGATATTTGCCAAGGTGTCGTCCAGTTTCAATAAGAAGCTTGGGGTTGGAACATCTTAACTTTTCAAATGCTTTTATATTTTAAAATGCTATTTTAAGCGAAATATATGTTCTGGTTCAGGCAATGATTAATGCATTCTATATGTTTCACATCTAGACGAGTAAAATGAAATCCATGACCATTTTTGCGTGTTACAACAACGAAGGCTAGCTTTGAGAAGTTGTAAAAATACATCAACATTACCAGCATTTTGATAAACCTAGATATAACTAAAACCATAATTAAATAACAGATTTTTAACAGAAGTAGCCCAATTTGTACACCAGTATTTAACCCATTTGAAATGATAGTCTACACATAATTCTTATCTACCAACCTCCCTTTGAGTCATACAATTGCTGGTTGACCCATTCAGACCAATACCATATTCCATATATTCAGAAAAGGTTTGACCCAAAATGTCCATCCCCGTATGAAAGGAATGGCTTTACCACTGAATTAACAAGTTTTAAAAACCCCTTTATGTCAAATTTTCCAAAATAGCCTTGGTAACTTTTTATCGCATTAAAAGATCTTTAGTTTACCTTGGGCGAACTTTATTTAGGAGTAAATAGTTTACCCATATATTTGTACACTGATGTCACATTTACACGATATTTCTTATAGAACCAACTATCATGTGACACGCAAAGAGCTTGGTCGAATTTGATTGTCGTTGGGCGTAAAATAAATCTTACACCATAACTCGTTGGCCGTTTCATCTTGTTAAGAAACGCCTACTATTCCAAGCAACACGCATACAAATTGGGAAATAAACGTAAACTGAGCAGAATTCTGTTTCTGACGGTGCTTGTACTCACTCGGACTCGATGGACTGCAACTGTTTTCGCTCAATGAACCGACAGGGTAGCACGTTCTTGCCATGGATGGTAGACAGAGCTGGAACACAACAATACCCAATAATTCAACTGCATATATTACAACAAATATCACCGCTGGAGTTTTTCCGGTGGAGGGTTCTAACATGAAAAGTCGTATTTAACACTATTAGTCTCTAAAATCGCACATACATGTATTCACTCAAACATCAGTAATCTTGTTTAAACAAAAAATAGAGAGGAAAATGTTCTATCATTGTCACTAAGGACAAAAACATGATATTGTAGAGAAAATATATTTTATTGCGGTAACATTGTGTTACAAAGACTAACCCTCAATGATTCCCGGTGCCTTAGTTCCAGACGCAGGCGTCACCCGGAAGCGGTCCGGTGTCCAGTGACTCTCCGTCATGCTTAGTGAGCCCGTGGCGTCCTTCAACATTCGGTCGTCGCCGGTGCAGAATGTCTCGCAGGCCGCCTGGAAGGTGACGTCATAGTGCGTACAATTTAGTGCGTGCAGACACGTGAAGGCTAATTAAGTAACACTGCAATGATGACATCATCGCCGCTAATGGCTACATACACGTGTTTTTCTATGCTTCATAAAATTCTTAAAAATAAATAATAGTGCATCCATTTGAATCTTCTCGGCCTATTTGAGACATTGAAATCGACGTCTGTTTGTGTAGAAATACGAACGTGTTATACTCAAATCGTACAACAAAACGAGACATAATCATTCACACATGCCTTATTTTAACACATTATTGAAGTCTTTTAAAGCATAGAGTACATAAAGCCCAGACTCTACGTCAATCTGAATACCGATTTCATAAAGATTTTCGATAACACGAAATGAAAAGGAAAACTCCAAACAAATTATCAGGAGAAAAATTATGTTGACCACTCGAAAGTCATTTATTATAGGTATGTGACCCACACTTCCCACTGACCTTGAACACGTCCTTGGCCCAGGTGCGAAAGGACTCCTCTTGCCCACACAGTTCGTCGCCCTCTGCCAGCGCATGGATCCGCTCCGCCCCAAGGGATGCGAACATTGTATCCACGTAGTGGGCGAACGCGCAGAAGTTCGGGTAGGCACTCGAACCCAAGCCGAACACCGAGAACCTGTTCGTAGCAGACAGACATGCCTTAGGTAAAATAGCAGCTTCATGTCGAATAATCTGATCGAAGACTGAACCTTTGTACAAAAGAGAGTTGATAACTACAAATAATCACACCATCTATTTATATCATGTAAATGCCTTGAAAACATTGAGCTGATGGCTTGCTTATTACGTCTGCTAGCATTTGCGAACGAAATCAAGAGAATCGAACCTGACGTTGCTAAGCGGCCCAGTCTCAAGGGTGAGATTATCCTCCACTGATTTCGAGGAATCAGACGACGTCATGCTCTGCTGGTCGTCAGAAGTCTCGGAGGCGGGCTCGTCCGACGCCGATATGCTCCGTAAATAAGATACCTGCCTCGACAGCCTGACAAGTATAACAGTGATCGCTTGTATCAGCTTTGAATAACCAGATAGGTCACAAACAATGATTTTCAAATAAGCACTGAACAATATTTATTGTGTGCTTCTCATGCATACGTGCTTCTAGCTATCAATCACATTATTAACCCATTTATGCCAAGTGGACTCTCCCATCCTTCTAAATTGGATCAATTTATTTCCAAAATTAGGGATGTCTAGTAAATTTATTTCTATATTTAGAATATTTCTTAAAGAAATTCCTTTAAGCAAACAGCAGACCCTTATGAGATGCCGCATCATACAAAACAGTACCAACTAAACATAGGTCACTTTATTCTCAACGTCTAGGCATACAGTCCAGTTAAGAGAGCGCTGGATCGCGGTTTCAATCTCAAGCCCGAACACATAACATTTGTGGGGATTGATTAATTCTTTCTCCCCCTACCTGTGACTCAAGTAGGGTAGTTGCCAGTTACTGGCATACGTGTGTGCACTTTGTCCTGTTACTTAAATTAATCAAGTAAAGTGTGATTAATACACTGACCGCCTTGCGAACACCGAAATACTGTTGACAAAGACGAAAAAAACAACAAACAAACGGTTATTATTAACAAACACAATTAAGAACTATTTTAAATGTGTACATTTTTTTGGGGACAGAAGTTTGCAATGCCACTGCACTTACTTCTTAAATTATTTACATCAGAGTGCCATAAATGTGCGCTTTTAACTTCAAATCACGCGCTTTCATACGTGTTATTTTACATTAACCGTTAATAACCATGACACTGTATAATTGAAAAAGTATTAGCTACGTACTTGTCCTTTGTCTCCGGGTGCCTTGTTTCTAGAAGGTACTTAGCAAAGGACTGAAAAGAAACAAAACGTGTGGAAAAGATAGTGTTGACACTAAAATAATAGATGCTTTAAGCTTTATAAAATAAGCGATACGAGTAATAACAGACGAGTACATAGGCAGTCAGCTACAATTGGTTAATGCTTATAAGAAGCATTGCTTTTTAGCTCAGCATCTGAATAACATGTATATGAAATAGATCCAAAGGCCTTTGCTAAGGCGCTCGTTCAAATAACACTGTTGCACAGGCGTCATGCGAGTACTGGTCTTATGGCATATGCACTTGCTTAGTCTGGGTAGGGGCTACGCTGTCCGCAATAAAAAGGAAAGAGGACAATAACAACGAGCGAGGCATGGTATAGGGGAGATAACCCTGGGTTATGGTTAGGTTAGGGTTAGTGTTAGGGGTCGGGTTAGGGTTAAGGTATGGGTTAATGCTTACCCTAACCCAAACCCGATCCCTAACCCAAACCTGACCCCTAACCCTTACCCTCTAACCCCCCCCCATGCGCATTACAATACCATGCCTCGCTTGTTGTCGTTGTCCGCTTTCCCAATAAAAAGCACACAAGATTTCGTGCTCTCCAGAGAAGCCTATTCAATATGCATAGCCTCAATCTCCACGCAGAGTTGTCGTTCCTTGCTTTCACAGACTGTTTCAGTCTAATCTCGTCGTGGAGGTTGGCATAGCCTTACAAAACAGCGCGGCTGCGCAGGCGGGGCTGGAGCTAAGCTGGCAGCATATTGCATAGGACCCATTTTATGCGTGACGCGGTTGCTTCAAAATCTAATTGCGTCTTGTTTATGGAGCATCAAACCACGATACTTTGCGATAAACAATTGAAGTCACATTGTGTTATTCATAGCAAACTGGCAACGTTCGGTAGCCTATTCCGGCCTGTAACACATGTGTGGCTAGAACATTAAACGATTCCCCTCCTATCATTGACATACGGCGTATATTAAAAGTAAGGTGTATAGTAAGGTGAAACGCTTGGTTTAACAGCTACGGCGAAGCTTTTTCTTTAATCTAACACATACACTTTTTATTTACCCCACGTGATCCAGTTCGAATTAATGGGAAATTAGAACAAGTACTCTGATTAGCAATAATTGGGACCTCTAAAGTATTCACAACCAATTTAATAATTTGACATTGTGACCCAGTTTAGGATATCTAGTGATCATTTTGAACTGAACATAAACAGTTCG
>NC_068355.1:153660919-153773419 GCF_020536995.1 Dreissena polymorpha
TCATATATAAGTTAGATCATGCAACTCTAAATTCGATCTTTATTTTAGCACAGCATGCTCACAGTGAGCTGTTGTGATTTTTCAGTTTCGTCCATATTTTCATTGTGACATTCAACCTACTTGGCACACCCAATATCATGACAGCTTAGGATTATTTGGGTGCCACATTCATAATACTATTTGTCATATATTTTGACATCCATTTTTAGCTCGACTATTATATATGAAATATATATATAGTGGAGCTATCCTACTCACCCCGGCGTTAGCATGAGCGTTTGTGTTAGCGTGCAAATGTTAAAGTTTTCATACTTCCCCAATTATTTTCATTGTCCCTTGACATTTTGCTTTCATATTTTGGATACTTGTTTACCAACATAAAATGAACCCAACCTATAAACAAGAGCAGACAACTCTATCAAGCATTTTGTCATAATTATGGCCCCTTTTCTACTTAGAATATGCAGAAAATGTTAAAGTTTTTCGTACTACCCCATTTATTTTCATTGTCCCTTGACATATTGCTTTCATATTTTGCATACTTGTTTACCAACATCACCCCAACCTATAATCAAGAGCATTTTGTCATAATTATTGCCTCCTTTATACTTAGAATATGCATATTATTGATAAATCTATGTTAAAGTTTGCGTACAACCCCAAATATTTCCTATATCCTTTGACATATTGCTTTTATATGTTGCATACTTGTTTACCAACATGACCCCAACCTATAAACAAGAGCAGACCACTGTATCAAGTATTTTGACATAATTATGGCCCCTTTTACACTTAGATAAATGAATATTTTGCTTAAATTGCCATAATTTCTTTATTTATGATCACATTTTATTATTACTTTGACTAAACAACACTTACCTGAATACCACAATTGATTACACCCAAACAATACCCTACGCCCCTACCCAGAATCCCTTCCCCCCCCCCCCAAACCTCCCCCCCCCCCATTTTTTTTTAAAACATCATCTAATAAATTACCCCACCCCACATTATACCCCCCTCTCATCCACCCCCTACCCCCCCCCCCCCCAAAAAAAAAATTTTTTTTTGTTTACATCATCTAATTAATTACCACACCCCACATTATACCCCCACCCTCTCACCCCCCTACCCCCCCACAAAAAAAAAAAAAAAAATTCTCTTTTTTTTTATTTTTGAAAGATCGTCTAATAAATTACCACACCCCACATTATACCCCCTCTCAAACCGCCTCCCCAAAAAAAATAATATTTTTTTCCTTTTTTATTTTTGAAAGATCGTCTAATAAATGATTGAATATGAACAATTTCCCCATGATGGCTTACGTTATACTGTCAAGCACTCGAATAGTCGAGGGCACTGTCCTCTGGCAGTTCTTGTTGACATACCAGCCACATTTCTAATTTGATAGGATTATTTCAAGTCACAACCAATTTTGGAAGATGTAAAAGAGTAGTTGATTTCGTGTGTATGAAAACTGATATAAAGCATTTATATAATTGTATTATATTTATATACAATATGTTGATCCATATTTAAAACTTTTATGAGTATTTGTGCACATGTGCATGTATTTCACTTACTTTAAAATAATCATGTACCCGATACTATCTATATGTATGCGTTCCTGCGTTCGAATGTGTGTGTTGTGTGTGTTCTAAAGTATTTGTGCAGATTACACGTTTTCAAAAACAATAGTTCAAACATAACTTTTGATCGTCAAATAGTCTCCTTCTTTAAAGAGCATGCATGTGTTTTATTGTATTTGTGCAATAAACATTCAATATGTCGCGCGTAGAGTTTTTACTTCAAAAAAGGTTCGTGTTGGTGTGCTGTAGGGTTTTCAAATCAAGCCAAAATGCGGATGCTTAAATTGCCATGTACTTATATTTTAGATACATTTAGTTAAAGCTACTTTTTGTTACTAACAGATGGGTATGTGGCTCATGGCGTGACTTTAGTTTCCAAGTATACATGTCCAGCCCAGGTACCAATTGGAATGATTGTTCTTCATTGAATACTACGTAAGCACACTCACGCATTTCGTTCACGTTTTGAACATGTGAGAGTAGTACTGCTGGAAATTCCTATGCGTTATACTGACGTTGAAAGCAAAATTTCCTTTACGTTAAACGCGTAACGACGTTAGCGTCAAATTCTGTTCCAAATTAATTGATTCTGCAGCGTCGTAGCAACGCTGAGGCACGCCGCGGCTGTTGTCGAGGCTAAAATTTGCAGAGCAATGTTGAGATTACAAGGAAAAAGAGGAAAATTTATGTCAAAGAATAAAATCTTTATAAGAAATTGAGTCAATTTAATTAATTTTAGGCACTATGATATTCACAAGCAAACATCATTAAGTACAATTGGTTCATGTTGAGGCACATAATTATTTTAATTTAATAACTTCAATTGATGCCAAAATGATTGGGAAAATCCGTAAATTAAACAAAGCGTCACACTGTACACTTCGATGTACATCCCTCCTTTGCCTATAAAGCAAACAAACAAAAACTCTGTTTTTTGGTAATAGCCGCAGGGACTCGCATACCGGCTGTCCATTTATTATTATACTTAACATAATAACCATCATCAAAACGTCAAACATACATCACATAATACAATCTTTCTAACAGTCATCATACAGTGACATTCTACGTAAATTTAGTTCAATACATATATCAATTATTCAATTTCATATATAATTTCCATAATATGAAATATTAACACATTTTTTTAAAAAATAACATGTATACCGTGCGAGTTCCCAAAGCTGAATGACGAAAACTGACCACGTTTTAACCATGCACGAAAACCTCGTGCTTCTAGAGCGCCTCTAGCGGCAAATTCATACTGAAGGGAAAGTAATTTTCGACTCATTCAATACATTTCAAACATCGAAAATTATATTAATCATGGTGGACATCGGAACGTACCGAGCTAGAATCGGGTGTTTTACGGCCAAGTCTGGGTCTGTTTTGGACCTAGACATACTTCCACGCCGGGTATGCGGATACTTTGGTAACAGATGGCACTTCGATACCAGATAACAACAAAAGCCACGCGCGAGAGTTGAGTTCTTCATATTTTTTTGCATTTATGTTCTGTTCATTTAGTTTCAGACACGTAACATTGTTTGGTCGATTAATGGTATAGTACTTCGTATTGCGGAGCAAGAAAGTCGTGAGAAAAAACAGTGGATTATAAAAAAGAGAAAAAATTGCATCGATAATCGTCATGAATTCGATGATCAGTACGTATTTGAACAAAATAAAAATACTAAAAAAAAATAAATCAAGAACGTGCCAACTAATCGAAATAAAAGATCAATATGTCCATTAATGTTACAACATGTTAAATTTTAGTTGAATAACGTATTTGAGGAAATTCAAATGTTTTAAGAGTCGAGTGCCAAATTTTCATGGACACTTCTTTTACCGATCTTCTCGAAGACAATGGCACTTCGATTCCAGATAACTCGACACTTTTTACCAGATATAACACACTCTATTTAGTGAATCAGAAATGCAGAATTCGCTGTGAAATACTGCTATAGTAAGCAGGAAATAAATAAAAATTATGTACTGACGTAAATTAAAAACGAATTACCTAAAGATGTTCTTTTCGCTTTGGAATATGATAATAAAAGGGAAAGGGATGTAAAGTTCCAAATAAAGGGAGTTTGCCAATCTCTTTTAAATTTCGTGGCTACGCATTAGTATCGTCTTCATGATGCGACTCTAATGAGCACCAATGACAAAGAAATTATGAGGTGTACTGGCCGCTTTAAGACCCCTTGCTCCCCTTATCTAGAGTCCTGCTATAAGTTCTTTTGAACACAGTCGTGTTGATCCACATGATCCGTTGTATTTTCAATTCTCTTAATCTCAATTTACCACTTTAAAACAAGTTTACTACTTTGACAATTATTTTCGGTCGTCACTTGAAATATATTACTTCAGAAATAAGCATTTGAATCTTATTTAAAATTTGTACTTATAATATTAATTATATTAATTAATAGTAATAAGATTTTTGACAACGAACAACGCGATTGGTTATATTTTACATGTGTATGTAATTTCGTTATGCATAGATTCCCAATGAGTCGGGCTTGGAAATTCAAATTGATTCGTACTTCAAAATGTTTGGTAAGGATAGCCATAATATACATAAATGCATTTCAGGTAGAAGATAAAACTCGGTTATCAGAGTGCCCAATTTGTTGAAAGTCTCTGTTATCCGAAGTGCGCTATATCGGGAATCAAAGTATCCGCAACTTCATGAATACCACCTATTAAAACATGCTCTATCTTCGTTTATATTTCATTGACTACTATCAAATTTTCATTATTGGAAGCACATTGCGTGCTGGAATTTTGTAGAAATATTTACTGTTCATCCAGTTTATGCTGTTTTCCGATCGAATTTTTTATTTTGGGGGAAAACAATCTACCATTCTTCCGTGATGTTTTTCTTTGCTATAAAAAAGGATACACCATTTATAAACTCGACCATGTGCCTTGTCTAAAAAACTAATCTTTATGATATAACTTTAAAAAATTGATGAACTTACCTCTCGCGCGTGGCTTTTGTTGTTATCTGGTATCGAAGTGCCATCTGTTATCCGCATACCCAGCGTGTACTTCGGATGGATGGCGTTTTCGGCTTTATTTGGTATTCTCCTCTTTATGGCCGGCGTCGAGTTAACTCCGGGACCGTTTCAGGTGGTGAGAATCATTGTTATCATTACAATTTTCAAATTATGATATCCCGCGTATTGAACTTTTTTGATATAAAAAAGTTAGTCTTTTTTAATAGTCAATGTAGTTAATAGAATTGACAAAAGTTATGACGCAGTGCTAAAACACAATTTTACAAAACAAAATTGAAAAAAATGACCTTCCTTATGATACTCAAATTGTCCCTGTGACGCAATCGGTAACTCGTCAGACTTTGGATCCATTCACCACTATATATTGTCACTGCGTTTGTTCGAACACCAGTATGTTCGTGTGTTTTTTTTTCAAATAACTTCCACCAATGATCCTTTTTATATGTGCTTAGGATTGATAAAGCCTTTGATTTAATGTATTTAAACATTAAAAAAGAGCCCTATGGTCCTTTCAAGCTCAAAATGGAAAAAAAATCGTCCATTAATTTTTTTCAGGGTGAAATTTTCTGAATGTTAGATTCTGTTATTTTTGTTTACTTTATTGATACATAACGGTCAAATGTAGTGTCCACGATTCCGATAATTAATGTATAAAATGCGGTTTAAATGGCCTTTAAACCGCACCAGAGACGTTCAAGGTATACAAAAAATTACGGGGGGGGGGGGCGGGGGGGGGGGAGCATGCCCCCGGACCCCCCTCCCTAGAATGACCTAAGATACTGCCTCGCCTACGCCACTGTTCTGCACCCTGGTATAACATATTATGGTGTGTAAGTAAAGCTCGAGTTTACATACACAGCGTGCAGAATCAACGGAGTTTTCAGGGGTTTACACACGGGCTGGACAGAATGTAGTCACACCGTTAAGAACTTTGTTGTTGTTGTTGTTTTGCAAAAATTTTCAGTGTACTAAAAACAGTTTGGCTTGCTGTTTGTGTCGATATCTTAAGGTATAACAATTAATCCTTTAATGCGTCTGAAATCGTCGACACAATTTCACGTTGCGTGAAGCATAGCCATATAAATGATTGCATAACACATGAAAGTGATGAACAAGAAAACTTACTTATCAAATAAAGTAATTCTGATGTATTTCACATTGCCATAAGCAGTATAAAAATCTGTCTTTTATGCAGTAGTTGAAATTCTTAAGAAATAGTGTTTTATCAAGTTATTCGGATAAAATCACCACTTCCGTTTCCCACAATGTCACGTGATCCTGCATCCTGATACATATAAATACATACATGTTCTCCATGCATCGTGCACAGCACACAACTGAACAATTACAATTGAGTCCTTTTGCTTTCTTTTTTTTTTGGGGGGGGGGGGGGGCTTTATTTGAGACAGCCTTCTTTTCCGTGAAAAGTGTCGCATGTGTTAGCAAGGACGCTTAATTATAGAAAATGTGGCATAGACACTCTTGTTATTTGTCAACAATGGCACGAATTTCAATGAATCACGCCTTCTCGTATGAGTGTCATATTAACTGCCGGTGGCAAGTCGCATATGCCATTTCTTTATTGAAATTGTGTTTGTGTATTAAGAGCACCCTATTATAAATATCTGCTGTGCTAATTAATATTTATAATATTTCATCGTTGAGTATCGCTTGCATTTAAAGGAAGCTGTTCATGGACGAACCTATTTGCGTATTAATTGTGTTTCCTGTCCGCTTATCTACGTGCATACGTACGTCCTATCACGCTTGCTCAAAGTTTAACTTCATCATTCAGCATGCATATCTAAAATAATTAATCACGTATTAGACCTTTTCAAGATGGCATGTTTCGGGAGAGACCATAGGTCAAATGTTGACCCTTTGGAGAAGACGAAGACGTTTCGCGTGCAAGTCAAGTGTCTCATCTGCAAAAGTCGTTTTGAATAATAGGTAATACATGTGTATGTCAAAGCAGATAGTTAAATAATCGCAATTTTTTCGTGAGGATGGGCCTCACGTATGCAGACAAGCATCAAGTTGTATGATATTCCCACGCTCGCCGACTTTGGATATTTAAATTTTTCATAAGTATACGTTAATGGCCAAATAAAAAAAATACTTAAAAATATGTTCGTATGTCCGGTAAATTGACAATTGAATACTCAATTGTAACAGTGTTTATGGTCGGCGAGTTCAACAACATGTATACGCAATTACAAAGATTTCAACTGATACAATAGAAAAACGTTTATCATTTTCGTGAAATGACATTTGATTATACTCGTGAAAAACTGCCATGTGATAATAAGCCAGATTAAGTTATTTTACGTCTCGAAACCGTGTTCTACTTACAATTAAACCATTTTAACGGGTACCCTTTAAACTGAAAGGATCTTTTAAAAATAGGGAAGCGATTACACGGGGAATGATAAGACAAATTGAATATGTGCAGGTTTTTTTCTTTTGAAATAAGAATGTATACATATATATTTTTATACAGAATTGTCACGCTGTTCACGTTTCCCATTTAAATGAGATGTATTTGCTAAAACCCATAGGGTTATTTTTACGCAATCACTCCTTTTGTCATTACAATTAAATTTTGTAGCGTCTACTTTAATTTATGTCAATATGTCACTGGCTTTGTGGCCAGCACACCGGTAAACACTTCGCACTCTAGCAAATAATTATAATCCAAAACGGGAGACAACCACAGTCGAATCTTGGATGATTCAAAATTAAACTCACGGATTAACCTTCCCTGGTGTGATATCTAAATGTGTCCAAATTGCTTTTGTCCAAATGACTTAGTCATTATGGAACCAGTTTAAATTTTAAACGAAAATACCGCGTTCTGAAAGGTCATTTATTTGCACTTTTCTTTTGCTGATGTAATTCTTATCGAACTATTTATCATGCAGCTAGTCGACTTGTTAAATTCTTGACTCGTTCTGACTTACTTTGTTATGAAACTCTTCAGCTTAAAAACACCATATTATTACTTAAGTTCAATTTAACGAACATAAATAATGAGCACTACTATACTGCAACCATCCGCTTTTTCATTTATCTCGTATGATATGTTGTGTTTTTCATCAAAGCTCATTTTATTTTTTAACATCTCATTTTGCTTTCTTACCACCATTTTTCTTGTTTGTTATGCTTTTTTCTCAGTCCTGTCCAATTCATTTATTAAGGCTATGTCGCTGCCAACTTATCTTGTTCTACAGCCTGGTTGGTTTAAACCCCCTGTGTTGTTAAAATTACTTCCCAATGGGTAATGATGTTACTCAATACAGAATGGCTGTTGGGATTTTTAATTCAAATGTAAGGATTTGTCGTCTTAAGTATACTATCAATTATAATTTTAATTGTGTATTGATTAATTTTTTGTTGAGTCTAAAAAGATTATCGCAGTTAACAATGTATAAATACCTAAATTCGTTGTTAGCATGTGCGATTATTGTTGTATGCGATGATATTATTTGTTTTATTTTACTTCTGTCCGGTGATGTCGAACCTAATCCAGGCCCTCTTAACGGTGCCTTGGGTCTACTTCACCTTAACATAAGACCGTTGCGCAACAAACTTGAAGTTATCAAAGATAATTTACTAAATTTTGACATAATGTGTTTTACGGAAACCCATTTAACCGAGGTTATCACCGACGAGCAGATTTTAATTGATGATTTTTATCACGCATTATTTCGTAAGGATTTCTCGAGTCCTTCAAGCGGACTAATAGTTTATGTAAAACAATCATTATTATCGAGGCGTATTCTCGACCTCGAAAATCCCCGTTTACACACAGTCTGGCTAGAAGTTAAATTGCATAATTTCAATACTCTGCTTTGTTGCTTTTACCGGCCGTCTAATTCTGATGTTACTTTTTGGAATGATTCTGAAATCATATTGATAAAGCGCTTGATTTAAACAAGAACGTCATCATGCTTGGGGACATAAATGAAGACCAATTTAAACACAATGCTCGCCTCTCTCAATCAGTATCCCTGTATAATATGCACAACGTTATCTCTCAAGCGACAAGGGTCACCGCAAATACTGCTACACTAATTGATCCGATATTAATCTCGGATACCATTTCATGCTTGAACAGTGAAGTAATAGTTATCCCTCAAACTGTTAGTGACCATCATGCTACTGACATTCATGTTACAATTCCTTTAATAAACAGCAAACCGATTCAACGAAACATTTGGTTGTATAGATATGCCGATTTCGATCGACTAAACAATCTTATTACATGTACAAACTGGGAATTTATCCATGATTCTAATGTAAATGAAGCAACTGTTATGTTTACGAACAAACTTATCGAACTGATGAAACTTTGCATTCCAAATAAACTTGTGACAATGCGTCCTCATGACAGACCATGGTATGATTCTTCTATTAGAACAATGGCTCTTAAACGAGATAGACAAAAACACATATTCATAGACAATCCTACTTCTGCTAACTGGAATAAATATAAACAACTTCGAAATAAGGTTAATAACATGATAAAACATGCGAAAGAACAGTTTTATTCTAACCTAGAAACATCTCTTGATGAACTAAATACTTCAAATCCAAAAAAAATATTGGAAAACACTAAAGCAACTAATAAAAACAAATTCTCACCCGAATTCGATACCACCTTTCCAGTCAACGGACTCTGACGGCAATCTTATTGTACATTTGTCAGATACTGACAAGTGAAACTGTTTAAACAGATACTTTGCCTCCATTGCGTCGTTGAATGACTCAACCGGTGTTCTTCCACAATTCTCAGATATCTCTAACGCAAAATTATATAACCTGTCCATATCAGAATCGGAAATTATAGATGTTATTAAATGCTTAATAACCAATAAAGCCGTCGGTGGTGACCTTATAAGTCATATTGTCCTTAAGAAAACGTGTAATTCTATCGCTAAGCCTTTGTGTATCCTCTATAACAAATATCTTAACGAAAGTACATATCCCGCCCAATGGAAAGAAGCGATTGTAATGCCTCTATTTAAATAGGGGGAACCGAATAATCCTTCCAACTACCGTCCTATCTCATTGTTAAGTTGCGTAGGCAAGCTGATGGAGAGGATAGTTTACAAACATTTATACAACCACCTTCTTGCTAACAAACTTATATACTCCAGCCAGTCGGGCTTCTTAAAAGGTCACTCCACAGTCGCTCAATTAATCGACATTGTTGATCAAATAACGAAATGTATTGATGAAAATAAACTCACATGCATGGGTTTCTGTGATATTTCTAAAGCGTTCGACCGCGTCTGGCACATAGGACTACTCTTCAAACTTAAAAAAATGGATTTGATGGTAATTTACTTAATTGGATAAAAAGTTATCTAGGGAGTCGCATTCAAAAAGTCGTGGTTGGTGCATCAATATCTTAAACGTTAGAGCTTAATGCCGGTGTTCTACAGGGATCTGTTGTAGGCCCATTATTTTTTCTTGTTTACGTAAACGACATAGTCAAGCACCTTCAATGTACTGCCCGACTTTTTGCCGATGACACTTCCCTCTCATGTACTACCTCAAATATATATAACATTATAATTGTTCCGAACCATGGCCTACAAGTTATAAGTAACTGGGCAAAACAATGGCTTGTAGATTTTAATGCACATAAAACCGTGGCTATGTTGTTTTCATCACACCATGCTGTTCCCCAACCGCATGTTTTATTTAATAATGTACCGGTCAATTTTGTAGAAAACCACAAACACCTCGGTCTTACACTCAGCTCAAACGGCAAATGGCACGAGCATATCACTAATATAGTAAAATCGTCATCACAAATACTTGGAGTACTGCACAGGCTAATCTGGGACGAAACTTTACGCATATGCATTATGCCCAGTTTTCTCAGAACGCGATTCACAAAAAGTTAGAATCTATCTGTTAAAGTCCGATTACATCGTACGATTTATCTTTTTGAAAAAGTCCATTTCTTTGGTAGAACCAGAAATTGTAGTCTTTTGAGGAGATACAAAGATTTCCCCCCCCCCCCCCGGCCCCAGTGGTGATCGAACCCGCTACATTCCATTCGATAGGGGGACATTGTATCCACTGCGGCATGGCGACATTAATTTAAACTACAAATAACGGTTTTACCTGCAATGTTTCAGTCAAATACATGTTTTAATTGTATGTGTGTTGTTTTGTTGTAGTTTGGGGGCCGGGGGGAGGGGCATTCTGACTGTGTATAGAGGTTTTGTTCTGTGTCCGATTGTTTTTGACATAGGTCATTCGCTATCAATAAGAGTCTCGTATTAAAGATTTATCTCAGCATTCCCGTAGCCAGGTGGCAGCTTTGGGTGCGTTCGCACCCAATGTTTTTGACGAGTAAAAAAATATTTGAACTATAAGATGCAGGGCCGTATGCAGGATATTTTGACTGGGGGGGGCCCAAGCGGGGAGGGTGCGGGAGGGGCCTCCCCTTCCGAATTTCAAGTTTTTCTTAATTTGGCACTTTTTAAGGTGAATTTTTATGCTTTAAAAAACTTATTTCGTGATATAAATTTATGGAATACAACATGTAAATCATCAACTTTCTGAAGTCTAGAGCTTTACAGATTGGTGTGAAATTCACACCGATGTTTAAAGCTTTGTATTTCAGAAATGTGTGATGTTTGATGAAGAAGGAAAGCAAACTTTAAAAATCAAACAACTTTATTAAGAAATGTATAATAACGTATGGCTGACATATAACCATAATATTATTTTCTCTTTGAATTCAAATTTTCTCTAAAATTTCATAATAAATTCGTAATAAAATGTTTATTACTACTACACATTTTCACTTTAACCTTCATCAACACAGATTAACCATCACAATCGTCTACAACTCCGACATTTGTTTGGAATTTTCTCTATAATAACCGTTTTCCGGAGGTTTTTTAAGCAACGCTTTCAGATATTGAGCAGATTTTTGGTATCCGGAGAGGCTCCCCCTCCGAGAGGTGCTCCCCGGAGAGGTACCGCCTAATTTTAAGGGGCCAGAGAGGTGCCCTCCAAGCAAATCTGGTGGGGCGGATAAGTGCCCCATGTCAGAATTTAGTAGGCGGATATCTGCCCCCTCACAATAATTAATATGGCGGATAAGTGCCCCCATTGGGACTTTCGTCTGTTCCAGTTTGCAATCAACCCAGACACTTACCGTAAGAACAATTCGCAATTAATCGCACCACCTGGTGCTCTTCCATGTGCAATGGCGCCAAGATGTACGAGGCGAACAGAACAACTGCGGCAGAGAAGAGGCAAGCCCGAAAGGCCCGTGTTGCAAGCCCAACTGGAGACGTCCCACTCCTCCCCTTTGTACAAGAATATTCCGTGCCTCAGCAGCAATTTGCGCACATACAGACAAAGCCAGTCCCAGACCCACAAATGACTTGAGTGGTCCCAGTTGAGTCGACGGACGAACGAATGAACAATCCAAATTGGTAACGAAATAATTTAGAAACAAATAAATGTATTTATGTACAATAATTTCTATCGTAGGATTTGATGGATTGTAATAAATATCAATGTTAAATGGATACTTCATGTGTTTACTTCTATCCTTATAGCAATATTTGATGAATGAGCAATGTCATTAGCAATTGAAGTATGCTTCTTATCATTATATTCTTTGTTAACTTCTGTCATCACCTTATTTTCATCATACTTAATCTATGTATTTTACTTATGTTATTTTGTATTTTGCTTCAGATAAGGGATGAAGTAATATGTGAATCGCGCTCTGAGAAACAAACCTTTAGTTTAGTTTAAACCTATTTATTTTAGCTCGATTGCGTCGAAAGCCTTGGGCTTATATAAACGCTCTCGAGTCCGTTTCCTGGGCCTAGAACGAGTACTTGGTGTCTTTGGGGAGATCTAAAGAACGCTCCCACGGTGGGGATCGAACCCGTGACCTCCCGGTCGCAAGGCGGACACCATATCCATTACACCACGGCGACCTTATAAACAAACCTTTATTGGTTAATCACATAACAAGTGACATATGAGTCATTAGTAATGTTACCGTTCGCGAACTGTAGATTGCATTTTTGTGCAAAAAAATAAATAATAATAAAGTATGGACATGACATGATAACTTGACATTGCACATGTTCACGCTATTTCCGCGCGTTGTTGTAGCAGAAAAGCGTCAAATATATGCATTTTCAGTTGAGCCCAATGTTAGGATTTGATAGTAATAGTTTACCGGGACTGAATGAGCATTTTCACATGTTGTATGCCAATGTTCAATTAGTTTCATTTAATTAAAATCATGACCATACCGATTACAAACTTTTTTTAATAGACGCCGCAGACGGCAAATGTTTAGATTCGCAATCAAAACTTTTTCAATGCGGCGAGAAATCTCTTCACATTTTGCCGTTCTCATAATAAAAGTATTTATCCTATTATTTAACATAGTTGAGTTGTCATAACACTGGTATTAATGGTATGACTTCAATAGAGTGGTCCGATCTTATGAAATGTAATTTGTTTGACCTAGGTATTAAAGTATCGGTGGATTAATTGTTAACAAAATCGATTGTGATTGTGTTTAACTTGTATTTATCCAAAGGGTTTGTTAAAATCTGTCTTAGTTTTACATCAGCATTTCAAAATGGAATAAACGCTTAAGCTATTATAATAATAGCATTACTGCAGGGCGTCCATCTGAACCAAACAATTACGCAGCTTCTGCATGACTTGTACGTTCGGTCAAGTTTCTCGATGGATCAGTTAGAAAAAACAGCACATACATGTGTATCATTTAAAAGGATATTAACGAATGGTCGGATATACAACTCCACACACACGAACACACTTACACACACTGTGATTTAGTATACGAATACTCGTAGGGAAAAAAACAACACACACACACAATTTTCCTCGTTTATAAGGCACCACCTGAATAGACAAATCCTGCAGGATCAATCTGCTCAGGGTGTACTTTAAGGGGAAGACAAAATTTAGGGGGCACTTATCCGGGTCATCAATTCTGACAAGACGATATTACTTCGCCCCCTAATTTTTAACAAGAGGGAAGTTCTCCGCCAAATAAAAAACATTGAGGGGTCATATACTAGTATCCGCCCAGTGAAAAATCTTTGAGGTGGCACCTCTCCGGGTGGGGGGGGGGGGGCGGGGAGGGGCGCCTATCCTAGAGTCAGAGTTTAGGAGTACATTTAATAGTACCCGAGCCGACAATGACCAATCGAACTATAACAACCGTTTTCAGGAGGTTTTTTTACGCAACTCTTTCTAATGTAGAGCTGATGTTTATGCTCCCGGTAGGATGGCATATAGCAGTCGGACTGCCCGTCCGTCCGTCTGTCCATCCGTCCGGCATTTCATTTTCCGGCTTTTTTTTCAAATAGCTTTAAGATATTGACCCAATAGTTGGTGTGTGAGTCTAGCTACATGACTTACAGATGAAGTATCAGTTTCGTTCCGGTTCATTTTTTTGACGCAGTTATGGGCCTTGGACTTAGACAAAGACGATTATCAACATCACCGCCTTATTGCTTCCAACATTATTTGTTTTTCACAAATTATTAACGTCAGCAATGTCCAGACCTACGATCTCCTGTGGCAGTTGTTTCCTATTGCTGCTTCTCTTTCCTTGGTCAATCAAAAGACCTGTTTAATCAAGCATTCTAGATCCCAATGGGTAATTGACTGAGCGGGGATGTGGGTACAAGGAGATAAGAAAACATTGCCTTAGGGCTTGTCTCCACCGGCGAGTAAATTAGCGCTAATCCTTTTGTTTAACAGGGACAAGAAAACACGTCTGCTCTTTTGTATTGAGTGAAAGTGTACTGTGTTTCAGGAGAGAAAATTTGCAGCAGGCCCATTATTTAAAAAAAAAATCATAACTCAACAGCCAGCTGGGAGGGCCCGGGCCCCTGGGCCCACCCCCTAGGTACGGGCCTGAGATGCACCCAACTTTATTCGACGCAAAAACGATTATTTATCTTTTCCCGGAATCCAGTTAGTCTTTGTATTTAAACGTTACAATAATGTTGAATTCAATATGCTACCGACAGGAAAGAGAGAACATTTCAGATTATTATTAACGGAATGTTATACCATCTTCCGAAAATCAAAAGACACCCGTCGACTATTGCCGAAGACTAATGAGTCACTGGTTAATAATTTTGCATTATAACACGATTTATAACAATTAACGATTGTACGCGGCATTTTCGACTGACTGCGTTGTCTTATTGTTATATTCCCATACAACCATTTTCGGATCACCTTAAGGGTTTTAAAACAAAAAATATCAGCTCAAAACAGGATTCTTTTTTGTTGTTGTAATGCAAGAAAACAAATCATTTCTACAAAGCAATGTAGCTTTTTTGTAGTTGACCAACACTTTATGGCATCTTGTTCTGCTCCACATTCAGAACTGCCCACAATGTTTTAATTGTGTCAAACTTGACACTAGGAAATATGCCATACTCTGCAACATTAATCGAGGGCTGAACGGAAAACTGCAGTATCTCCTACTTTATTTAATATGAGTTACAACAGTCTTCCGTTCAGTCCTCGATGTGTTATAATAAATTTAAAACGTTATAACATATATGATTAGGTGGACGTGAACGTTAAATGTGACGGATCTTGAACATACGGGCAAATAAGTACATATTTTTTCTTCAACATATTTAAGGGCTTTGAGACGATAGGACCAGTAGTTTGTGGTTAAAGGGTCTTTATGGAGCTTTAATTGTTGTATTCTCAAATTCGTTCGGAAAATGATAACTAATTTGTTAAAAATAATTTCAAAAATACAAGTTATCAGTTAAAACATTTTTATTTCTGTTTACTATTGATACAGATTAGAGACCCAGTTTTGTCAATCAGTGTTTGTTGTACAAAATACTATTAGCACGTTTAGAGCAATGCTAGGCCTAGGGTACTATCCATAGTAGCAAACAGTTGTTTTGAAAAAGTCAATTTGTTTCCATTTAATTTGCTTGATTTAGGAATGGTAGAATTTCGGAATGGTAAAATACACCAATGTTATCAATATTCCAATAAATAATGATATTGTATACCATTCTTATTGTTGATTTTATATTCTATCAATGTGTTGTTGCATCTGTAAACAAAGTGTGTGCGCGGATACTAGCTTCGGGTATAAAATAATGTATTACCGTGACTGATAAAAAGGTGGTTACTGAAAAACGGAAGTGGGAAATATATGTATGTTATATCATATCCATGTCGATCAGTCACTGAGTATGGTCAATGAATGTAAATTTTCATATAAACATGCTCTATAACTTCAGTCTCTGAACTCAGATGAAAAGCCACCAAAATGTAGGATTTTACTTTTAATTTTCGAAAGTTTCTAGAGGGAGGACCTCCAGCCCCCCCCCCCCCCCCCCCCCACCTACCGCTTCGCAATTTGCTCAATAACAATCGTGGATGGGAAAATTCGCACCCCCTTTTTCAAAACTCTGGCTACGGGCCTGGTCTCATGTACTTTCGCACATCAATTTGTCTCTTCATATTAATATTTTAATGTAATTCTATGGGGGATTGTCTTTAAACAATACCCAATTTGCATTGTGTTTTGGACAACGTGGAATGTTAAGTTTAAATAGCACATCATTATTATAACGAACGTAACGATATTGAAATTCCTGCAAAGTTGAAAAAAAAATGTAAATGTATTCATTTGAATCTTGAAGGACAAGTCATATATATACTCGTTTGCAGTGACATGTAAAGTAATGATCCCAGTATCGCCCCCGGCGTCATAGCAACTTCCTTTGATTACTTCTAATAGTGTAATGTGTGTTAAAATATTAAACCACTTTTTAAATATTAAACCACTTGTAATGTGTTTAGTCAAGTCGAGTTTATTAACATAATAAAATGTTATCAAAAGGTCTCTTTTTATCACTGCAACATGATGTTCCCAAAACACGCACGTTGTTGGTAAAATAAATCCTCCTACATACGGTACATATTTATTTCATGTTATACATATCCATATAAATGTATTTAGCACGTGAGCTCCTGTTGAAATCAATGGTTTTTCACCGTCCGTTTACACACGCACACACGCCATCTGTAAACAAATACGTGTTATTAATTGATATTCATATGTCAAAATAAATACGGCAATAAATAAACAAGTTTGTTTCTGGTTACATGCTCCCCAAAAATGTGGGTCGGTTTGTAGGCTTTTGATGCAACTTGTGATTGTTTCAAATAACTAAATCAAATTATTCTGATGTTCTTTTTTATCGTATAGTCAATCAAAAGTATAGATATGTGTTAAATGAATACTTTGTCGAGTTATTAATGCACGATGTTTAAATAAAGACTTTACAATTTGCCATATGATGTTTCTCTGGCTGAGAACAAAAAACACTTAAAGAGCGGTAGAACGCGCAATTGTATGAATAGACGCTAGGAATTGGTAAAACAGACGCGGCGTTAAGCATACATTGTTGTGTTTGAAAAGTCCACATTGGACCATATAAGATTACACTGCAACTGAGAAAAATATATACGAAGTTGTTCACTCGTTTGAATACTGCAATGGCATTAGTTTTTAATAAGAACCACGCTCTTGTCTTATTTTTCAGTTGTAACCAGAGGTTGCTCCGTCAGCGGATCGGGCGATCGCTGTTTTACTCTATTAGGTGCAGGCACATGTATTTGTTCAAAAGACCTCTGCAACGTTGCCAGTCACATCACCGTTACCACGGGGACAATGATAATCGTCTCAACGTTTTTTCTCGTTAGCAAAATGATTTAATGTGGTTTATGTTCTAACTGTGATATGACTTAAATTAAATATCGTTTTTTCAATTGTAGTGTAAGCCTATAATACTTTTGTTCATTGAGTTATCATGAATATATGACGTGAACAAATAAACTTGGGAAGTGTTACAGTTTTAAATGAGTTGTGTTCGTCAGTAATATCACTATATTCGCAATCTATAAGAAAGGCCACTAGTTGTTGTTAATACAATGTCGAGAAACTGTTTCGGGACTATCACCCCATTACACCAAATTATATCAAATTGGCTATTATAATAGTCCGCTAGTACGCTTATCTTTCTATTTCTCGTTTAAAAAAATCCATTTCAACATTTTAAAAAACACTAACGCCCATGTTTTAAATATTTGTTTGCAGTTTTGATTATCGTCTTTCGAACTAATGAGCGACGAAATAGTTGAATTTTTCCATTGATTGCTTATCAGAGGATAACAATGATATGAGTCTGTCACTGGGAAAACTGGGATCCATGCTTTTGTTTCGTCCTAGATAAGCATGATGCATAGACTAATCAGCGACGACATTTTCCCCTTTAGTGGATTTTATTCGTTAACATTTATTAACCTCTTAACGCAAATCAAGTTTAGGCGAGGCACTGAATCTACGTAATATTGGTTTACACGCTGTACAAATGTCCATCTTCAGACATACATCTAATTGAATTACGTATAAATATCCACTGAAGAGTGGGCGATGGATTCTTACTTGCACGGAGTTACCGAAGGGGATTTCAAACTTTCCACTTATAATCCCAAACTACTTATTCACGGTTTTTTTATCGACTGTGCTTATACTAGAATAGGTAGTCTGTTCCATTTCTTATCGGATTAAATACAAACAAGATACTTGAAGACTTTTCCTTTATTTATAGACTGTTTATGTAAATCTCCCCGTTGATAATTAAGTAGTAATAGTATGCTGTTTTCTTTTCATTGAATTATAATAGTAGTCTGAAGTGCAATAAATAATGACCAAGAAAAGCTTGAAAGGCGATCGAGTATTTGATTATTTGTCATGTAAGTTTTTGGATTGATTAATTACAATGTTCGCCTATCAAAGTTTGCGAAAATGTATCACAATCCATGATTGTGTTAATATTTTCTATTTCCTTTTTCTTAGTTGATCCGAGTAAATTCCGTTTTTTGAAGGAGTCGCTTAACGTTGAGGTGATTAAATACAGTACAGAAAAACACAAATGGATCTATGTTGTTATCATATTGAAGTAGGCAAACTCCTTGACCTTTGGTAAAGTCTTTAATAAAAAAAAATCAGCATAAAATTGAATCAGTTGAATCATTAGTACCCTTACACATTTCTGGGCTAGTACTGTATTTTTGCAACATAGCAGGATGTTATCGCTATGCACTTGCTCATCGTAAAAAACTGATAGAAAGTTGTTCTGATAGTCCGGTCTTAACTAACAGAGCCTTTGTGATTTGTCATAGTGTGATGGTAACTGCACTTATTCGCTTATTGCTGGTGCTGTTTAACCGCCCAGTTTGAATCTATTCGGCGTATTTATTTATATATGTTTCTTCAAAACATTATTTGCTTTTGGATCTACAATCATTAGACAACCGTCTTGTGTTCAGTATATAAACAAGCTATATGCTATGTAAAACAGTTCATTATTTGCTTTTGGATCTACAATCATTAGACAACCGTCTTGTGTTCAGTATATTAACAAGCTATATGCTATGTAAAACTGTTCTGCGCTGATTTACCGATCGTCATTTGAGGGAATCCCGACAATCCGAATATCAGTTTAGTTCATTTTAAATTCGAGACTGTGGAACATTTGTGCTTACGACTGGACTCGTTAATTCGAAAATTATTTGGAAAGGTCAGTGAACAGACGGACTCGTACGACTTGAAGGAAAGAGCAAACACAATAGTGTTGACTGAAATGAGCATTTATTATTAAATGCCATCAAGTTGATAAAAAAGAACATATTCTTTCCAGACTGGTATAATAAGTGGTAACACACGCCCAAATGCAATAAAGTAGATACAAATAGAACAGATTCTGTCCAGAATGGCATATTGGGAGGTAAAAACACGCCCTCAGGTTTTCGAAACAGACTTGTATATACTTAAGCACATGTGGTTAGCGTGTTGCTATGATAATAATTAGTAAAACATAATTTTGAAAGAACAATATTCAAATCATAACGAAAATTCACTACCAAATATATATATATATAATACAATGTTTTTTACTCAAAATGACCCGAAGACAGAGTGAATCGCTTTGAACAGCCGTAACTTTATCAATTGTACTAACTTTATCACATTAACTCGGTCTTATCCAACGCAGAAATGAACTTCCATCTGGAAATGTACATATCTTGTAATATGTTTGCAAATGCTGGGTCAAATTTTAAGAAATAACCAGATACACAACTCGCGCGACCTACTCGTCGTGGAAAGTGCAGCTATAATAAAAAATTCATCCCAAATTTCGTGCATAGAATTCGTAAATTTGTACCGATATCAATATCAGCGTTTGTATTTTGGTCACCAACATATTCATATTTAATGCCCTATTCACAGTTTCATTGTTAAAATATTTAAGTCTATGAAATATTTCTCCCCGCAATTGCATTGGTTGATATTCTTAGGATTATAACCCATAAGGCATTTAGACGCACCACTTGTGTTACAACACAAACGATACCAGGGTGCAGAATCAACGTTGTTTCCCGGATTTTATACATGGACTGGACAGAATGAAAGCACACCGTTTAATCTTTATTTTTGCAAAACTCTTTGGTGCATAAAAGACAATTTTTTCTTGCAGTGTGTGCCGATGTCTTAAGGTATAAGAATAAATCCTTGAATACGTATGAAATCGTTGACAAAAGTTCGCGTTGCGTGACGCATAAGTTCCGTGTACAATGAATGCAGTAGATAACGAATTTTTGAACAAGAACACAGGCTTATTAAATAAAGTAATTACGATTTATTTCACATTTCCATAAGCAGCAAAAAAATCTGTCCTTTATGCATTAGTTTAAATGCTTAAGGAAAATAATTGTTGAAAAGTATTTGAAATAAAGCAACACTTGCCGTCGTAAACACATCCATTAAAGTTAAAAGGGGGAACCCCACAAAGTCACGTGATCTTGCACCCTGGATACACAAGTATGTATGTAACGCATTTAAACTCGCGCCATGAGTACTTCCGTAACATGCATAAACAAGGTACCTGTACCACGTGACTTTTTCGGCTATGTGTGGGACAATCGGATGTCAACAAACCATCGCTTCATGTAACGTTTTTGATAATTTTTTCATTAATTCAAAACCGTTTACAAAAAAACAAAGACGAGAGCCCGGTCATTGTCAAAATACACAACTGTGTTAAGTTTGCGCACAATTAATTTAGTATTTTTTTCCAAAAAGTGCAACCGCGCGTTCGAAAAGACACGAATTGAAATGCTATGTGTGGTATATTTTGTATTAAATCAACAAAAACGTTCATTATAATATTGTCGAAGGTTTAAAAAATAGGGTGGACATTGTAATTCGTTCATAGAGAAGCTACATACATGGTATGTTTGCACAAATACATCTGATTCGGAGTGTGTGCTTAAAAATGCAATAATGCTATGTATGGGACACTTTTTTTGAAATGCTGTGTGTGGTATACAAACTAAACTAAACTAGAGAATCGAAAGATTGACATAAACATCAATAATATTTTAAGTCTGTCTAAATAACAAAAGTTGGTCAATAAAACATTGTTGGTACTGTTTTGCGTGCTTAAAATAAGATAATCACGACGTTCATGTCACTCAAAATTATCATGATTCTCGATAATTTATATTCATATTTTCTTACTTTTAGAATGCCATTTGTTTGGGAACAGTGTGGTTGAGAGGTCAAAACACAAGATTGACGATCCTTTATTTGTTGATATTTTGTTAAAATATGATATATTTTGTTTTTTGTTTGAAACTTGGACCAATTCTTCAAGTAACATTTCTTTAAATGGGTATATTTCTCATAATTTGTATAGGAAATTCCAGAACAAGAACGCACGTAGATGTAGTGGTGGGGTAGCTTTATATTTTAAAGAATATTTAAAAGATGGTATTGAGATTATAAAAAATCACCATGATTCAATTATCTGGTTAAAATTAGACCAACATTTTTATGGTTTGAATGAAGATATTTATCTTTGCGGATGTTATTTTTGGTGCGAAAATTCACCTGCATACAATATCATAAGTGTAGATTTTTTCGAATTACTCGAAAATGACATTTCTATTTATGAAAATAAAGGACACGTCTTACTTTGTGGTGACTTTAATAGTAGGATTGGGTCCAAACCTGATTTTGTTATCCATGATGTCATAAATAGTTTTATAGATGATATTGATTATGACCCAGATACGTACTCTGGTAGGGCCTCTGTTGACAGATATCACAATAATCACGGTATTAAACTGCTTGATCTATGTAAATCCTCTAATTATCGTGTTGTCAATGGCAGAATAGGTAATACGAGTCAGTCTACATACATTTCTCATAACGGTTTATCTACAATTGATTATTTGGTTTGCCATGAACGAAATTTCGCACTTATTAAAGAATTTGTAGTACACTTTTTTAATGAATTCAGTGACCACACGCCGTTATCGTTTACATTGTATTGTAACAATAAAACGGTTGAACAATTGTCATACACTGAAACGAAGTTTAAATGGAACGATTCATTGCGTAACCAATTTAGATCGTGTATTATTAGCAACTTACCTATGTTTAACACAATTGTAGAGGATTTAGATTGTACAAGCTGTGATTCTATAAATAGTGCGATAAATAAATTCACTGATGTTATACGTAATGTTGCTGATCCTTTATTTTTCAAAGATTATGTACCGGTAATAACCAATACATCAAAATTTGAACAGTGTAGCGCTGTAAGGCATACTGATTGGTTCGATGATGAATGTAAAATTGCACACGGTTACTATGTTTCCCTGTTAAAACAATTTAACTGTAATAAGTCAGAAGACAATATACTTGTTGCAATGTAAAAAGGAGTACAACAAATTATCAATAGAAAGAAAAAATGCTATTTGAGAAATAAGGCCAATGAGATTGAACGTTTAAAAAATCGTAGACCAAAAGAATTTTGGAAATACTTTAAATCAAATAATCAAACTAAAAATCACAATATCCCTTTGGAAGACTTTCAACATTTTTTCTCTGATATTAGTCATGGTTTGTTTGATTGTGTTAATGATGAGGCTGAACATTTTTGTAGTACTCATAATTTCAATTTGCCGAATTCACGTTTCCCCGAACTAGATCAGCTATTTACCGTTGATGAGATTAAATTGTCTGTAAAACGATTGAAACGCAACAAAGCATATAGAAGTGACTATATTTTAAACGAATATTTGATTGAATGTATTGATATTTTAGCGTTGCATATATGTGATTTGTTTAATGCTGTGTTGAACTCTGGTCATTTCCCCGAGAAATGGACGGAAGGTATTATAATCCCTTTACATTAGAAAGGTGATAAATCTGATGTGAACAATTATAGAGGGATAACTCTTCTAAGTTGATTATCTAAGCTATTTACCTCAGTTGTTAACAATAGATTAGAAACTTTTTGTAGTAACTTTAATATAATTTCGGACGCCCGATTCGGATTCAGAAAAGGGCGCTCAACAATTGACGCTATATACATTCTCATGTCCCTGGTTCAAAAATATATAAATGAAAATAAAAGACTTTATGTAATATACGTTGACATGATGAAATGCTTTGATACTGTTCACCGTATTGCATTATGGCTGAAATTATACAAGTCCGGCATAGAAGGTTAATTGCTTAGAATAATAAAAAATATGTATGGAAATGTTAAATCATGTGTTAAGCATTGTTCATCATACTAAGACTATTTTAACTACGCTGTAGGATTACGGCAAGGTGAAGTTATGTCCCCTTTGTTGTTTTCCTTATTTGTAGAAGACTTAGAATTGTTTTTACAGAATGACGTCTCTTCCGGCCTAAGTATTGATGACATTGTATTGATTTTGTTACTTTTCGTAGATGATATGGCTATAATTGGTAAATCGCCCGGGGGGGGGGGGGGGTGCAGAAACACTTGGATCTTGTTTCAAATTACTGTAAATGCTGGGGATTAAAAGTTAATACCGATAAAACTAAAATAATGGTGTTTCGCAAACGAGGTAGATTATTGCCATCTGAAACATGGACATTTGAAGGTCAGCAAATAAAAGTAGTAAATGATTTTAATTATCTGGGAACTGTTTTTAATTACACTGGAAATTTTAATTTAAACAAGAATATTTTTGTGGAAAAGCACTTAAAGCTATGAATATTTTACTTAAAAAATGTAAAGAGTTTGACTTGAAACCAAAAACACAATTCCAGCTATTCGATGCCTTTGTTGGATCCATACTGAATTACGCATGTGAGATATGGGGTAAAGCAAAGTCCATGGAATTGGAAAGGGTACACTTAAAGTTTTGTAAAAGATTGTTAAACGTTAAGCAAACTGTATGTAACGCTGTAGTGTACGGCGAGTTAGGAAGATAACCACTATTTATCCATAGATATGTTTAAATGGTTAAATATTGGGTTAAACTTACTGAAACTGATAACATAATTTTTAAATCGATTTATAAACAAGCATTAAATGATTGTCAAAATGGTCGTTCTAATTGGGTATCTAATGTTAAAATATTGTTAGACACTTACGGTTTTTCATACGTATTTAATAATCCAAGCTCCGTCGATGTTAAAATAGTTATACCACAGTTTAAAACTGTTGTAATTGATACTTATAAACAAGAGTGGTTTCGGTCTGTTGAAAATAGCTCTGTTTTAGATATGTACCGTGTGTTTAAGTCAACATTTGTATACGAAAATTATTTAGATTTATTACCTAAATCACTAAGACACTATGTCGCAAAGCTTCGATCTTCCAGCCTTCCACTGAGAATTCAAACTGGAAGATATGCTGGTCAAAATATACCACGAAATGAACGTTTTTGCCTTTGCTGTAACGAATTAGATATTGAAGATGAGTACTATTTTGTCTGTAAATGTCCATTATACGTTGATATAAGAAAAAACTATTTAAAGAAATGTTATTTCAATAGGCCTTCTGTTTATAAATTTCACCAGTTGCTGAATACAACGAATAAATTTGAACTTATTAAATTAGCCAAATTTGTAAAAGAAGCTCTGATTTTAAGAAATAATATTACTTATGTTGTTAATTAACTTATATAGCAATCCTCCATATATTACTCTGCATTTTCGTAACCGTAAACGATGCTGCTTATGTTATTGTTACTACTATGTTTATCTCTGTAACTTTTCTTAAACGTATACGATGCTCCTTATGTTTATATTATTATTATGTTTATCTCTGTGACATAATAGTATGTGACATATCTAGTGTTTAGACGATGTACACTGTGCAAGTCTGAATAAATATTTGTCTTGTCTTGTCTTTCTTTGTCATTCATTTATAAAAAAAGGACTGAATTTAATTATCAGGCAGAAATATCAATCACGATATTTATTCAAAGACAATAAGTCAAAAAAAAGAAGAAAATATTGTAGTTCAACATAACGTGTTTGTTAAAAAAGACCATTGGTTGGATAACAATTACGCAGTGTATTGTATTTAAAATTTATGTTCAATTAAACATAAATTGTTGAAACATTACACAGTTACTTTAGTATTCCATCATGTAACATTTGGTCAATTTGATATATTTGCAGTACAGACTGAAGTGTCTGTTTTAGATTCTTACAAAACTGTGTTCAGATTAAATGCAGAACTAACGGGAAAATTCTTGCATACCACACATAGCGTTTCAAAAATGTGTCCCACACATCGCATTATTGCATTTTTATACACAGACTCCAAATCAGATGTATATGCGCAAACATACAATGTATGTAGCTTCTCTATGAAGAATTACAATGTCCGCCCTATTTAATAAACTGTCAACAATATTATAATGAACGTTTTTGTTGATTTAATAACAAATATACCACACATAGCATTTCACTTTGTGTGTTTTCAAACACGCGGTTGCACTTTTTGGAAAAAAAATACTTAACTAATTTTGCGCAAACTTTATACAGTTGTGTATTTTGACAATGACCGGGCTCTCGTCTTTGTTTTTTTTAAAATGGTTTTGAATTAATGAAGACATTATCAGAAACGTACCTGAAGCGATGGTATGTTGACATCCGATTGTCCCACACATAGCCAAAAAGGTCACGTGGTACAGGCACCTTGATAAAGGGCGTTAAATTGTCAACTTAAATCATCGATAACATTATCATAATTGTTTATGATTAGTTTTCAATTATTGAACATATCACAAGAAAATTCTTTCTTGTTCTTTCGTTGTCCGTGGTTACATGGGCTCTTATAAAAGAAAGCCTTTGTACAGGGTCCGCATAGTGCTCTAGCCGAACTCGTTTGTGGATGACTTAAAACTTGCGAATCGGAAATCGTCATAGCAAAGCTAGTTGTGATTCTCGCTGTCTTGGTGGTGTGCATTGGTGAGTGATTTACAATCATTTACCGTTTTTAAGGGACTTGTTTACAAATGTCCGTATTAAACAAGAATCATTTAATGTATTTGCTGACAAATATTAATTGCAGAATTTAGAATTACTTGTTTTTCTATGGGAAAATGTTTCACAAGCCTTAGGAATGCTTTCACAGTGATTTAAAACCTTGACCGATGTGGGAAAAGTCGAACTCGCGACTGTACGGCAAGTTAAACTTAAAAAGTTATAAATATAAATATATCATTTAGTCACTTCAATATTATTATACACTTTTCCACCAACTTATCGATGAAAAGCGTTGCGGTGGCTTTGTTATGTTATCGATTTCAATTGATGATATCACATGAATGAAATAATATTTGTAATTCTTTCTTTATCATAAGCTTATTTGACTTGTTTTAATATAATGTATGTTCTAGTTTTCTTATAAATAACTTTTTCGTGTGTTTAACGCACTTAGTTTTGTATTGTGTAATGTTATTATTGTGGTGAATGAAAGGAATTTTCTACAGTAACACCTATACAGTAATTAGCAATATTATTATTTTAACCTTCTTAGGCAAGTGGCTTACAACCGCTTTGAATGTTCTTGAAAACCTTACAAGGAAACAATGGCTATTTTCACAGTAATTAATATAATGAGTAACCTCTCTGAATCTTCTCTATATACGGCCTACTCTGGGAACACGGGACTAAATGCATGCGCGTTAAGTGTCGTCCCAGAGTATTGCGTTAAGTACCGTCCCAGAGTATTGCGTAAAGCGTCGTCTCAGATTATTAAAGGGTATTTTTGTTAAAGTGAAGTTCCTGTTTGGGCGGAAGTGTCGTCCCAGCTTAGCCTGTGAGAGACACTTCTGTACATGCATTTAACTCCTATAAGCTAGGCTCATATAATATCTTTATAGCAAGTATGGATCTCTTTAATCTTTAAGTCTGTTATGACTTGTTGACAGCAAGAACAACGATCTAATCAATTGACAAATCGACATCTGATATAAAACAACGCATTCGAGGGCCAATCTCTTAAAACAGACATGCCATTATTCTACAAAGTCATTGTAGGTCTTTTACAATGAAGTTTACGTTTTCAGAATGGCTGAAATGGACTTGTTCACAGATTTTCGTATTTCAAAAAATGCAAAAAATACACGCACACACCTCTTTACTTTATTTATATTAATGTGTTTTCAACATAATTAATTATAAAAGCAAGAGAAAAATACCTTTCCGGAGATGCGAACTCATTATCTTTGGCAAAATATCTTTCGCGCACACACTTTTCATCATCAGACTTTTTTTAAACACTTAAGATAGCAAAAATATATATTTTCTAAATCATCGGGAAAGTCCTCTACACGCGTTTTATAAATTAAACTGTTGTAATTGATTATTATCTTTCAACGAATATTTTTTTTAGTCCGTAGTATTATTTCGCGCATTTGAATATACTGTTATTCAAAACATTAGTGTTGGAATCGATCGAGTTTTTTGTGTGAAAATTATCATTTGGCTGATTTTCGAAAACGTCCCTTTACTGGTCAATTAAGGCCTGCCGCTTTGACAACGGCACAATCAAATCTTACGTCGCCTTTCTTTTTTTCAAAAGCTGGGTCCAATGACTCAAAGTTAAATGAATGGAATCGTCAACCACCTGATATTGACATATTATTCGCGTCGTGCAGAAATTGGTTCTACGCCATATACCGTCGCGCGTTCTGGTCAGCAGTAACCTAGTCCGCTATAAAGTAACGCAAAGCGCCGTGGTCTCATTAGCGAATAGGGTTAATCCTGACCAGATTGCGGAAGTGCACAGGCTGGTCTTGAGATACTCCGGCGACATATAAGATAAGAAACAATTTGGCACGACGCGGCTCATATAAACACAGGCTAAATCGTCACAATTCTTCCCATTAACAATTGGCAACATGCTGTTATAAGTTTCTATCCAGCCGATGCAGCTGAGGTTATACTTTGTTTACACATGCAGTTGAGCCACGCTCTAGCAAAAAAGGGGCCTAATTAATGTGCGTTAAGTGTTGTCCCAGATTAGCCTATGCAGTCCACACAAGCTAATCAGGGACGACACTTCCCGCCTAGACTAGATTTTTGCTAAGAAGAGTTTCAATTGAAGCGAAAAATACGAGTACAGCGAGAAGCATCGTCTCTGATTGGCCTGTGCGGACGACAGAGGCTTATCTCGGACGACACTTTGCTCACATCAATTTATATTTCATTTGTATTTACAGCAGTCGGAACGGATGCCCTGAACTGCTACGCTTGCACGAGCGTAACAGACGGGAACTGCGCAGACACCTTCAAATCTGACGGCATTGCCACAAGCTCTGTTGGCTGCACCGCTTGTTCCAAAGTCGAAGTTAACGATTGTAAGTGGCGGTAGTGTCCGAATCTGTAGTAATGTGTTATCGATCAAACATATTCGCGTTAACCACATTTTTCGCTGTCCGGGCGCTTGCTATTTCAGCTGATTATATCTCATTAACGAAACTGTTGTGTTTTGTATATGTTTTAACAATTTTTATTTGAAGAAAATTAATAAAACTTTAAAGCGCATGTTACGCTTCGAATCGTGTGTTAGTAATTTTTCTTCCGTTTATGCTTTCCTTTCTTATGCTAATTAGCACAGACCACACAATAATTATTTAATTAGAATCAAATTTATATATAATTTTTTCCAACTGCTTTTATATTTTTACTCCGCTTCAGTGGTAACAAGAGCATGCGGAATCGGCTCAGACGGTTGCACTGACATCGAAGTTCTTGGCATCAAGACTACCACGTGCATCTGCTCATCGGACCTCTGCAACGCTGCCTACCACGTGACCGTTTCCCTGACGATGATCTTGATGGGAATTTTTGCTACGCTACTTTAGAACGTATTATAAAAACTGATCGGTCAAATAATTAAAATAACCGTAATTTGTGAAATTCAACATAAACTATAAATCGATCAAATGTAATTGTCCGATCACTAATACACTTTTATTTTCTGAATCTTAAAATTTCTTATGAGCTGTGACAATATTTTATTGTATTATATAATGTTGAAAAACATGTGTTTTAAACTTTTTAACCTGAAATAAAATACCCGGTAGTATGTGCTTGTCGTAATGTTGTTGTATTGACTAAAGTTAAGCTTAAACCTATGAATTTAAAGAAGATTTCATCGAAAGCCCATGCGTATTTTACTGCTCTCGAGTCTGTTTCCTGGGTAGAACCAGTACTTGGTATCGAGGGAGATCTTTAGGACGATTCCACCGCGGGGATCGTACCTTTGACCAACCGGTCGCTAGGCAGTCACCATACCTATTACGCTATTGCGACTTTATCGACTATGATATTGAACTTGAAGAAACTCGTCCACAAGAACTATTTTAACATGAAGGCAACAAAATATAAATTGTCTGAAGCATAAGGCGAACATTTTTTTTCACGAACATCGCCAAAATTAAGGTTCAGTCGAGTCACCAATTGCGAAAATTCCCTAAAGCGAAACAAAATAGTATTAATAATGTTTCTGTTACCTTGTTCTAATTATTATTTTTTAACTGTGTCATAATATTATTCGAGGTTTAAAAGAATTCACGGGTCATACAATAATTCGTTAACAGTTCCCTGTATCACTTAACGCTTGAATGAGATATTCAAACATACAATCATAAATCTAGATTTGCACGGGTGTCACTATCGTTCCGGACGACTATGCGACAGTTAAACAAAAGCTAAGAACGTTTAACAGAATATTACACGTATTAATATACAATCAATCATGAGTTAATAACCTATATTTATATTATTTTACGCATGGCTTTAAAACAACCCCATTTATCAAGTACCATAACATCTTTCTATAAATGTTAATTGTGTCAATTTTATCGAATGTATCGAAATAAGCGAAAACATAAGCTGAAATTCTAAAACAAAGATCAGGGTCCTCACAAACAAATTAGGGTCGCGCGCTTATTTACGCCTTAATTGATCCTTGTGTGCTTGTCGGTTTGATCATACGCATTTGATTGTAATCCGTATCTAATGTTGTAAAGGGGAGAAGAAAAGCTCCATCGCCATTTCTAATCGTAACGGAATTTACTGACTGGATGACCGTGACCGACTTGAACGCATGCGCCGAGTATACTTCCGGAACCATGTATTAAGGGGATATTTGGAGTTAATGTAAAGTTAAAATTATGCATCCAGGTCTAAACCATATGAATGAATTTAGGCCGATTTGGTAACAAATTATAAACTTGTCAGCGACACAGGTGGTTAGCGCGTGGCTATGATATTAATTAGTGAAAACATCATTTTGAATGATAAATAATCATATAATAACGAAAAATTAACTTTTCTGAAAAAAAATCACTATCAAATATATATATAACAAGGTATGCAACTCAAAATCACCTGAAAACGGTGTGCATCGCTTTAAACAGCCATTACTTCATCAATTTTGCAGCGATTTTCATGAACCCGGTCTTTTTCAACGCAGAAATAAATTTCCTTTCTGGAAATGTATATATCTTGTTATATTTCTACACATGCTGGGTCAAATTTTAAGAAATAACACGATACACAATTCACTTGACCCAGTTTACAATGATCAGGCAGTATTTATGAATGAAATCTCCAGTTGTAAAGACACACCTTTGCATTGGACCAATGAAATCACTCGTGTGTTTAAAATGTCAGTTAGTTGAAATGTATGTAAACAAAGGTTTCAAACGGCGCTGGAGAGTTAGTTTTGATGCATAATGTAACGACAAGCACGGTTATAATGTTTTTTTCATACGTTTTATTGAATTATGGTATCGAGGTACATGAACTTTGCAGGGAAGATGCCCTTTACTCCGTGAAGATTTCAGTCTTAAATACTGCCGGATCAGTGTCAAATGGGTCATGCGAGTTGTGTATTGTGTTATTTTTTTAAAAGTTGACCCAGCATTTGTAAAAATATTGCAATACATATACATTTCCAGAAAGGCAATTCATTTCTGCGTTGAATAAGACCGAGATCGTGAAGATCGCTGCACAATTGATGAAGATATGGCTGTTCAAAGCGATGCACCCCGTTTTCGGATGATTTTGAGTTGCATACCTTGTTATATATATATATTTGAAAGTGACAATTTTTTTTTCCAGAAAAGTTAATTTTTCGTTACAAGATGATTATTTATCATTGAAAATGATGTTTTCACTAATTAATATCATAGCCACACGCTAACCGCCTGTGGTCAGCGAGCTTTCGTTTCGATGAAACATTGTGAAAGAATTTTCTTGTGATATGTTCAATAATTGTAAACTACTTATAAACAATTATGATGATGTTAACGATGATTTAAGTTGACATTTTAACGCCTTTTATACATGTTACGGAAGTACTCATGGCGCGAGTTTAAATGCGTTACATACATACTTGTGTATCCAGGGTGCAAGATCACGTGACTTTGTGGGGTTCCCCCTTTTAACTTTAATGGATGTGTTTACGACGGCAAGTGGTGCTTTATTTCAAATAATTTTTAACAATTATTTTCCTTAAGAATTTCAACTAATGCATAAAAGACAGATTTTTATGCTGCTTATGGCAATGTGAAATTAATCGTAAAAATAACTTTATTTAATAAGCCTGTGTTCTTGTTCAAAAATTCGTTATCTACTGCATTCATTGTACACGGAACTTATGCGTCACGCAACGCGAAATTTTGTCAACGATTTCATACGTATTCAAGGATTTATTCTTATACCTTAAGACATCGGCACACACTGCAAGAAAAAAATGTCTTTTATGCACCAAAGAGTTTTGCAAAAATAAAGTTTTAACGGTGTGCTTACATTCTGTCCAGCCCGTGTATAAAACCCGGGAAACAACGTTGATTCTGCACCCTTGTATCGTTTGTTTTGTAACACAAGTGATGCGTCTAAATGCCTATGGGTCACGTGCAAATCCTAAGAATATCAACCAATTCAATTGCGGGGAGAAATATTTTATAAACTTAAATATTTTAACAATCAAACTGTGAAGAGGGCATTAAATATGAATATGTTAGTGACCAAAATACAAACGCTGGTATTGATATCGGTACAAATTTACGAATTCTATGCACGAAAGTTGGGGTGAATTTTTACTATAGCTGCACTTTCCACGACGAGTAGGTCGCGCGAGTTGTGTATCTGGTTATTTCTTAAAATTTCACCCAACATTTGCAAACATATTACAAGATATGTACATTTCCAGATGGAAGTTCATTTCTGCAGTGGATAAGACCGAGTTAATGTGATAAAGTTGATACAATTGATAAAGTTACGGCTGTTCAAAGCGATTCTCTCTGTCTTCGGGTCATTTTGAGTAGAATACATTGTATAACATATATATTTGGTAGTGAATTTTCGTTATGATTTGAATATTTTTCTCTCAAAATTATGTTTTACTTAATATTATCATAGCCACACGCTAACCACATGTGCTTAAGTATAAACAAGTCTGTTTCGAAAACCTGAGGGCGTGTGTTTACCTCCCAATATGCCATTCTGGACAGAATCTGTTCTATTTGTATCTACTTTATTGCATTTGGGCGTGTGTTACCACTTATTATACCAGTCTGGAAAGAATATGTTCTTTTTTATCAACTTGATGGCATTTAATAATAAATGCTCATTTCAGTCAACACTATTGTGTTTGCTCTTTCCTTCAAGTCATACGAGTCCGTCCGTTCACTGACCTTTTCAAAATAATTTTCGAATTAACGAGTCCAGTTGTAAGCACAAATGTTCCACAGTCTCGAATATAAAATGAACTAAACTGATATTCGGATTGTCGGGATTCCCTCAAATGACGATCGGTAAATCAGCACTGAACTGTTTTACATAGCATATAGCTTGTTCATATACTGAACACAAGACGGTTGTCTAATGATTGTAGATCCAAAAGCAAATAATGTTTTAAAGAAACATATATAAATAAATACGCCGAATAGATACAAACTGGGCGGTTAAACAGCACCAGCAATAAGTAAATAAGTGCAGTTACCATCACACTATGACAAATTACAAAGGCTCTGTTAGTTAAGACCGGACTATCAGAACAACTTTCTGTCAGTTTTTTACCATGAGCAAGTGCATAGCGATAACATCCTGGTATGTTGCAAAAATACAGTACTAGCCCAGAAATGTGTAAGGGTACTAATGATTCAACTGATGCAATTTTATGCTGATTTTCCCGATTAACGACTTTACCAACGGTCAAGGAGTTTGCCTACTTCAATATGATAACAACATTGATCCATTTGTGTTTTTTTGTACTGTATTTAATCACCTCAACGTTTAGGGACTCCTACTACAAATGGAATTTACTCGGATCAACTAAGAAAATAGGAAATAGAAAATATTAACGCAATCATGGATTGTGATACATTCCCGCATACTTTGATAGGCGAACATTGTAATTAATAAATCCAAAACTTACATGACAAATAATCAAATACTCGATCGCATTTCAAGCTTTTCTTGGTCATCATTTATTGTACTTCAGACTACTATTATAATTCAATGAAAAGAAAACATCATACTATTACTACTTAATTATCAACGGGGAGATTTACATAAACAGTCTATAAATAAAGGAAAAGTCTTGTATCTTGTTTGTATTTAATCCGATAAGAAATGGAACAGACTACCTATTCTAGTATAAGCACAGTCTATAAAAACCCGTGAATTTCATAAGTAGTTTGTGATTATAAGTGAAAGGTTTGAAATCCCCTTCGGTAACTCCGGGCAAGTAAGAATGCATCGCCCACTCTTGAGTGGATATATATACGTAATTCAATTAGATGTATGTTTGAAGATGGACATTTCGACAGCGTGCAAACCAATATTACGTAGATTCAGTGCCTCGCCTAAACTTGATTTGCGTTAAGAGGTTAATAAATGTTAACGAATAAAATCCACTAAAGGGGAAAATGTCGTCGCTGATTAGCCTATGCATCATGCTTATCTAGGACGAAACAAAAGCATGGATCCCAGTTTTCCCAGTGACAGACTCATATCATTGTTATCCTCTGATAAGCAATCAATGGAAAAAATTCAACTATTTCGTCGCTCATTAGTTTGAAAGACGATAATCAAAACTGCAAACAAATATTTAGACAAATGGTCGTTAGTTTTCTTTTAAATGTTGCGATGGATTTTTTAACACGAGAAATAGAAAGATAAGCGAACTAGCGGACTATCATAACAGCCAATTTGATATAATTTGGTGTAATGAGGTGATAGTCCCGAAACAGTTTCTCGACATAGTATTAACAATAACTAGTGGCCTTTCTTATAGATTGCGAATATAGTGATATTACTGACGAACACAACTCATTTAACACTGTAACACTTCCCAAGTTTATTTGTTCACGTCATATATTCATGATAACTCAATGAACAAAAGTATTATAGGCTTACACTACAATTGAAAACAACGATATGCTTACACTACAATTGAAAACAACGATATTTAATGTAAGTCATATCACAGTTAGAACATAAACCACATTAAATCATTTTGCTCACGAGAAAAAACGTTGAGACGATTATCATTGTCCCCATGGTAACGGTGACCTGACTGGCAATGTTGCAGAGGTCTTTTGAACAAATACATGTGCCTGCACCCAATAGAGTAAAACAGCGATCGCCCGATCCGCTGCCGGAGCAACCTCTGGTTACAACTGAAAAATAAGACAAGAGCGTGGTTCTTATTAAAAATTAATGTCATTGCAGTATTCAAACGAGTGAAGAACTTCGTATATATTTTCCTCAGCTGCAGTGTAATCTTATATGGTCCAATGTGGACTTTTCAAACACAACAATTTATGCTTAATGTCGCGTCTGTTTCACCAATTCCTAGCGTCTATTCATACAATTGCGCGTTCTACCACTCTTACAGTGCTTTTTTTGTTCTCAGCCAGAAAAGCATCATATGGCAAATTTTAAAGTCTTTATTAAAACATCGTGCTTTGATAACTCGACAAAGTATTCATTTAACACATATCTATACTTTTGATTGATTATAAGGTAAAGAGAACATCAGAATAATTTGATTTAGTTATTTGAAACAATCACAAGTTGCATCTTTTTGGAAAAAAAAACAACACAAGAATCCACATTTCAGGACATTGTTTCACACTAGCTATTACAAGTATTCATATATATGCTTCTATCGTATTTTACTGTAAGAATTACGTGTTCAATATCGCATATAGGAGTACAACTTTCAATTAATATCGAAAATAATGGTTTATGGCAAGCGGTTCGACGCATAATCCCAAGAAACTAGGTTTTTCATGAGAACCTAGGTTCTCAGAATGAGAACCTAGGTTCTAATGAGAACCTAGGTTTTCAAATGAGAACCTAGGTTCTTGTGAAAACCTAGGATACCAAACGAGAACTTAAGTTCTCAGAATGAGAACCTAGGTTCTCATGAGAACCTAAGTTCTATGTGTCTATGAGAACCTAGGTCCTCAAGAAAAACCTAGTTCCTCATGAGAACCTAGATTCTCAAGCGTAAACCAAGCTTTTCAAATCATAACCTAGGTTCTCATGAAAACCTAGGTTCTCATGAGAAACCTGGTTTCTTGGGATTTTATAAACCTTGGTTCCCATGAGAACCTAGGTTCTCATGAGAACCTAGGTTCTCGTGAGAAACCTGGTTTCTTGGGATTTCATTTCATGAGAAACCTAGTTTCTTGGGATTATGCGTCGAACCGCTTGCCATAATTAACCTCCAGTTGTCTCCCATTGCTTGGTACACGCTGGCGGCATATGTGTAAAATGAATAGAAATAGGCGTGAAACCGTGAATGTTTCTCCCTAAGAGCATTTTCTGAACAATAATACTGACACTCCCAAAGTGTTTTATATGGAGTAACCTGGTATTAAGATATCATTTTTAATACAGAACATACCTCATTGAAAATATTCTGAATAGGTTCTTGAAAATAAAAAAGTGCAATCAATGAAGTCACTTAAAATGAGGATATTTATGAAAGAGTTCACCGTGCCTTTTTCATGTCATTTTTGCTTTTTTGTTTTATATAATATTAAATCTCTTAGTCTCTTTTACGCCAAAATGTGCAGTGTAACCGCTTATCTAGACCGACAAAGGATTAATTGACAATTGAAACAATATCCCCAGTAAGGGAGCCTGTAAGTTCTTACCGCTTCCGAGTTTGGCTTTCACGCATGCGTCGGAACATGTTGTGGTATTAGTTGCGGTGAAGGGGTCCTTACAACTAGGGTCGGTTGAGCTGTTACAATTGTAGCAGGTAACATTAGCTGTTCTCGCAACTGGCAATATATATTAACATTATATTTTAGCGATTATGAAAGATTACACAGTTTTCAACAAAAAAGAGTATTTTTGTTAAATATATATGACAATGCAATCGAACAATAAAATTATGTGTGAATATATTAATATTCAGTTTGCATTGTTCGGCATAATGTTTTATTGTGCATGTCGATAAAAAGACTTCAACCACGAATGACGATAAAAGAAAAGTTACAAAATACCGTATTTTTTACAATTATTAGTATATATTGATTAAATATAACGACTGGTATTTTACATTACTTGAAAAAAAGCTCATATTTTCAGTATATTTTGTAATAAAATTTCGCGATGTAAAATCAATAGTACATCGCAAAAATAGGTGACATAACGATAAACACACTTTAAATAACGCAAGTAGATTGATCATTTATATAAAAAATATATACAATTCACAACGTATGCACAATTTGCATTCCTGGGTTTACCACGTGACGATGATGATCAATCTACTTGAGTTATTTATAGATATCTGGAACACATACCCAGTAAACTTTTCTCACCGAATATATGAAAATATAAAAACTTTACAACGTTTTTTTTTCAAGTAATGTAATATACCAGTCGCGATATTGAATCAATATAAACTAATAATTAAAAAAACACACGGTATTTTAGTACTTTTCTTTTTTGTCATTCGTGGTTGACGGTCCCTTTAATAATTAAAATATATTTTATTGCATAAGTTTACAAATAAATTAACTAAGCAGCACTATTATTTTGGCAATTCATAATAAATCAATAGAACATCTGCTAATCAAAATATTATTAGACTTTTTCTGTGTAACTGGGCCGATTGGATGCACCTAAAGTGTCGTCCCAGATAAGCCTATGCAGTCCGAAAGGCTAACAGGGACGATAATTTCCGCCGTTACTGGATATTTGTTTAGAAAAAATCTCTATCAACGAAACATTTTTTAAATAGCGGAAATTGTCGTCCATGATAAGCTTGTCCGGACAGCATATGAGACTGCACGTTACGCACCTACATCAAATCGAGTATTACCGGAACGCTACTCATATAATAACAACTCACCTTGGATGACCGCCAGCATTGCACACATAGCAAAACTAATCCTTGCCATGGTTGAATTAATGAATTGTATGTTCCACCCGTTGTTCTTAAACTTGAGCCTGTGAGTTGTTAGAGATACGGCGTCGTTCCTCCTTCTTAAATCCCATTTCTGTGCTATGACAACGGAGAATAAACTTCAAAACACTTAAATACATATTTCAAAATTCAGTCCTGAGTGGTATCACGCCATTTAGATGATGTCATACTGAGCAATGGGTTAATCCAGCGAGGTGATACCGACTATACTAAGGTATTTTATCTTTAATGATGAGCTGCCGATCGACTGTTTGTTGAAATGGCCGAAAGATTGCGTAAATCCAAGTAGTCATATATAGTCATATATAAGCAAATACTCGGTTTTATTCCGTTTAGCGAATTTGTCTGACATTTTATAAAATTAACGTTGTTTGGAATTTGATGCATTGAAGGTGTCCGAAAGGACAGATTGGCATGAAAACATTGCGAATACAGATGGCCTGATCGACTTTAATTTACTCATCTTATACATGCATTTACTTTAGCATACCTCAGTGCAAGGCTAACTTACAAATTTGCATTTGCATTGATACAGTGCGTTATCCTGTCCTATTCTATCTATTATTAATGTAGCATAAGGCAACACCCGACAATAAGTGTAGTTTTTAAAGTAGGGTAAAAAAGGGCAACACAGATAAAATGCTGTGAAATGTTTCCGAGTCCTGCATAAATCATTCCTAACATTACATCAACTAAACAAACAACACACACTAGTTCAAGCTAATGTAGTAAAATATAAACGATAATTGTAGTTATGCTTGTGCAAATATAACACAGTACGCATGAAATATTATCATTCGTATATATATATATATATATATATATATATATATATATATATATATATCATCTCCATGAACATAAAGCATTCAAAGTACAAAGTACTACAGTTTAAATAATATGCAATATAAATGTTACGTTGATAGAGATTTTTTCTAAACAAATCTCCCCCTCTCTCTCTCTCTTTCTCTCTCTCTCTCTCTCTCTCTCTCTCTCTCTCTCTCTCTCTCTCTCTCTCTCTCTCTCTCTCTCTCTCTCTCTCTCTCTCTCTCTCTCTCTCTCTCTCTCTCTATATATATATAAATATATGTATAACAACTGTTATTTAGTATTTTGAATGCGTTATGTTCATGGAGAGTCTATCCATATGTAACGATGGAAATGAAACCAACTTTCGAAAACTATTTTACTTTAGTAGTAAAACCTAGACAGGCTAACACCAAAGTGGCTTCTTTGCCTATCAATTACGCGATATTCCAGATGATTGATATTTACTTTTTCGGCGTCTAGTACGGCCAATAACACTGTTAAATGGGCCTTGTGTCATACATACACACCCAGTAAGATTATTGCATGCGTTATCAACGAAAGTCATGCGAAAAAAAAGTTATGGGTAAAAATGACCGAAAACCTAAAGCGAACCAGATAACAACATGAACACTTTACACTATTTTGAACCACACATTTATGAGTTATCAGGACAAGTGAGAAGTTTGTCGATCTCGACATGTATACTCCATGGTAATTATATATTTCATGTGTTAAATAAATCGTTTCCGGCACGTGGAAGAAGTGACCTATACATGCGTGAAGCTTTTAATGCATTCTTTATTAAAATGGCTAGGTTCAAAAGGGGAACACCCGAGTCTTGTACATGTAAACATCACAGTGATTAAATTTTTCAATGTTTAAGTCGATTGCTTTAGAAGTGTGGAAGAACTTCGCTCCTCAAATTAAAATCATGTTATGATCGTGTCAATGAAATGGCTGAGTTGAAGGGCGCATGCTTAACCGAGGAGTGTGTAGATAACTGGGTATGAGATTAAATTTTGAACAACAACACTTAAAATTAAATCCAACTGAGAAATATTTAACGTCCGCTCCACAAACCGATAAAAGTATATGCGACAAGACCGTAAAAACAACAAACAAGCCGCTATTTACTCCAATAAATACGGAAGCAAAGAGGTGACATATACTCCTTTTTTAAATTGCACTCCTCTTTTTCTATCTCATGGCATTGACTTAGAAACTCGAGGCCACGACTCACTAACTCGTGGCCACGAGTGAGCTATGTCGTGGCCACGAGATAGAACAAAGAGGAGTCCAAAACAAAATAAAAGAGGAGTTCAATTAAAAAAAGAGCGGTGCAGTTAAAGGCTCTATAAAGGTGAAGATCCATTATTATTTACCGATTTTTAAATATTTTTTCCATATTTTATTTATGAAGGTTATCAAAAAACAATATATATATATATATATATATGCTATTGGACATTACCATAAAAATATGAGCAATACAACTTGTTTTGAGCTCTAAATACAGTGTCCTCCAAGTCAATCTTGTTTACAAACAATCAGTTTATTTACATCGCTGTTTACTCGGGAAAGTGAAAGTGAAAGTGACTCAGGTCACCAAAAATATATCGTTGATTTTCAACGTTTTCCGGTATCACTCACAAAGTTGGTCTCTTCTAAATGGTTAAAACGTTTGTAGTGATCTAATAAGTTACTTTCTGCAGGTAAAAAGTTGTTTAAAATAGAATTAAAATTGATTGTTCTTTCGGCTATTTTTAGGATACGTCACCGCTTTGGGGCTACACATCACGTTAGTTGCAAAGTTGTAAACATTTCCTCCAATTATGAAACGGGTATATCTTCCATAATTTTTGACAACGTTGCACTTAAGCTGTGTTATTAGCATTTCTTATGCAAGAGTAACTGAAATCCGGTAAAAATTTGACCAGTTTATATGCATAATAATTGGATTTGTCACCTTTATAGGGCCTATAATAAAGGAAGGGTGCATTTAAACAAAAGAGGAGAGAATTTTAGCTATCTCGGCTCAGTCGTGGAGCTTATTTTTTAACTTTTGAAATAGGATCTTCTCATCCTCTTATCTTGTTCATATGTATGAAACAAGAATATCAGTGAAACTGATGGATGCTCTCCGATGATGCGCTTTGTCAATCTATGTGTTAATAACCACCTTAAAAAATCTATTATTTGCCTCGGTGACCTTGACCCAAGTGACCTCAAACCTCATCAAAAGGTAGAGGTCCATGCAAGGTACCTACATGCCAAATATGTAAGAGATCGGTAAAATATTGAAGGCGCTATGAGAAACTGTAACACAATTGTGATGGATAAATCTGTTTTTAGCCTCGGTGACCTTGACCCCAGTGATTTCAAACCTCAGCAAAAGGTAGAGGTCCATGCATGGTATCTATATGCCAAAACATGAAAAAAATCTATTTTTAGCATCGGTGACCTTGAACTTGACCCCAGTGACCACAAACCTCATCAAAAGGTAGAGTTCCATACAAGGTACCTACATGCCAAATATGTAAGAGAACGGTAAAATATTGAAGGCGCTATGAGAAACTGTAACAACATTGTGATGGAAAAAGTCTATTATTAGCCTCAGTGACCTTGACCGTGACCCCAATGACCTCAAACCTCATCAAAAGGTAGAGATCCATGCAAGGTAACTACATGCCAAATATGTAAGAGATTGGAAAAATATTGAAGGTGCTATGAGAAACTGTAACAAAATTGTGACGGAAAAATCTATTATAAGCCTCGGTGACCTTGACCTTAACCCCAGTGACCTCAAACCTCATCAAAAGGTAGAGGTCTATGCAAGGTACCTACATGCTAAATATCAAAGAGATCGGAAAAATATTGAAGTTGCTATGAGAAACTGTAAAAAAAATTGTGATGGAAAAATCTATTATTAGCCTATGTGACCTTGACCCCCAGTGAACTCAAACCGAATCAAAAGGTAGAGGTCCATGAAAGGTACCTACATGCCAAATATGTTAGAGATTTGAAAAATATTGAATGTGCTATGAGAAACTGTAACAAAATTGTGACCGAAAAATCTATTATTAGCCTCGGAGACGTTGACCTTGACCCCAGTGACTTCAAAACTCATCAAAAGGTAGAGGTCCATGCAAGGTACCTACATGCCAAATATGTAAGAGATCGGTAAAATATTGAAGGCGCTATGAGAAAACGTAACAAAAGTGTGACGGAAGGAAGGAAGGAAGTAAGGAAGGAAGTAAGGAAGGAACTTCAAACTGGCGAATATATGCTCCCCGAAAATTTTCGGGGAGAATAAAAACAAATCTGTTATAATATGGCCACAATAGAACAATGTTTATAGGTAGCTCAATGGTTGTGAAGTATCTAAAAATCTAAACTTGCAGTGTTTCACAACCTTTTTTGTACGCTAAGTGCCTAAATACTAATGCTTGCAATAAAATAAAAGCCCATTCTTAAAACGCCAATCAAATTGGCATTTTCATATTCACATCACAACTATCCATCATTAAAGATTAATACCAAGTACCTATAATCTAGATGTTTGTTTTTTTCCAGGCTTGTATGCTGACTAACAGTGTTTCAGTGGTTACTGCAGTATAGTTGCTTGAATCATTAATGTGACATGTTATTTAATTCATCTGTATGAAATGTTTTAAACTTGATTTTTGTTATGTTGGTGCTTGTCAAGTGATGTGAAACCTGGCGTCCAGCCCAACCTCAATTATGACATTTTGGTAAGAACATAATTAAATTAATTTTTGTTTGAAATGCTTTCAAGCAGAAATATTACTATGAAAGAAACAACATTCTACGCCACAAACTTAATCAGTAACTAAAAATAATTTATTAGATATAAATGATCAGATTTGCCATTTGAAGTGAGGCACGGTCTTGTCTAGTGTGTATAAATGGGAGGTATCCGAATAGTAAAATACAATTTTGCAATTTTTGTCCAAATGGTCTTACCAATGCCATTATTTTTAAAATTCAGATTGAAGATATCTTTGAAAATGCCATCCGTGGCAAAAGCAAGGTCTTAGACTGAATTGTATCTCCTTATTGACTCCATATCTGAGTTAGCAGGAAGAAAATTTCCGTCCTTGAATATGGCTCTTGGTTACTTTCTTCATCACCATATTGATCTTACGGAGACAATAAGACCATCGTCAGATGTCACCATAAAGAAAAAAGCTCAGTTCTGGAATAAAGCAAGAATATCTATGAGGGATAATAAACACTGCCAAGCCAAACTTGAGCAGACTTTTAAAGAATGGCGACTTCTAAAAAGAGCAAAGCTAGAAAGTCACCAACACAACTTTCAAGAGAGATGGCTTTTGTTTCCAGGCTTGAAGATCTTTTTGATGTTGCTCATGCTGATGCTCTGACCACAACATTGGTATCACAAGAAGAGAAGGATTTCTTGTTAGCACAGCTAGTAACAAGTCATACACTGAAAAGGAAAAGGGGGCAAACACCTTCATAACTCCAGAACTTGCAGCTGCTCTAGACAGCACAAACGTGTCTAACCGCAAGGCTGTATATGTCGTAGCAGAAACAGAAAAAGCTTGGGGCAAAACATTGATGAACTTGCTCTGAACAGAGACCCGATTCGCCGAAATAGAGTTGAATGCAGAAGCCAAAGAGTGGAAAAAGTTAAGGCCAAGTTTCAGGGTAATACTCCTCTTGTTGTTAATTGGGGTAGGAAACTGATTCCTGATCTAATTGGGAAGGAGAGGGTCGATCGTCTCCCTATATTGGTTTCAGGACAAGGCGTGTCTCAGCTACTTACAGTTGCCAAGCTTCAATCTGGAATAGGTGTGGCTCAGGCTTCTGCTTTCTTTGGAGCCATTTAAGACTGGGACATAGCGGACAGGATCTAGGCTATGTGATTTGACACCACCAGCTCAAATACAGGTCGAATTGCTGGAGAACGTGTCCTTCTTCAGCAGAAGCTTGAAGGGGAGCTCCTTTTGCTGGCTTGTAGGCACTACATTATGGATCTGATAATTGGTGCAGTGTTCAAAATATGTATGGGAGCCACAGCTTCTCCAGAAGTTCCACTGTTCAAACGGTTCCAGGAATACTGGGGATTCATTGACACTGAACAGATAAGTTTGAACCGTGCATGACAGATGATCATGTGGCTGGCCTTGTTGAAGACATGCGAGAAAGCACCATTGAATTTGCCAACAAGCACCTTAAACAGGGTCTTCCAAGACATGACTACCTCTGGCGTCATGCGCTCCATACAGTGACCTGCTGCTTCTGAAGTCACTACTTGCATACTCATCAATCCATTCAGTTATTGCAAAGTCAACTGTACAAACGTTTTCAAAACACTTGTGATATTTATCACAGGAACGTGTTGGCTTGGCCTTCTTTGATAGTCGTGTCAGTTCTTCTACAAAGAGACTGATGTTTAGTGCCACCCAGATGAGGTCCATGAGTTTGATCATTCCAAGCGACTAACAGTTGATTTGACTTTAATCAAGGACAAAAACTTTGAAGACTTTGTCACAGCAAAGTCAATGAAACTGATACGATTGCTCGAACTTCCACACAGAATTTTCGCAGTTGATCCAGACTTGTGGCAGGACAGAGATGATTTCGGGCAGGCCTGCAATGAAGTAGAGTCCCTTAAAGTTGTCAAGTACCAAGCTAAGCGTCGAGTGGCTCTCATTCAGGAGTACAGTGGATCTTTAACATGTAATGAAACTCAGCTGCAATTGCTTCTTCAAGTTGTTGAAGACCATCGTAGGTTGTATCCCGATAGCAGGAAGCAAACTCTGTCCGGGCAGCCATGCAACCAAATCTAGATTTCCCTGGATGTTGTTAGTCTGAGATTATAATTTTTTTTCAAAACTGAACAAGAATTCACTATTGTTATGTTGGAAGAAAGAACAAACTTTGTTATAGAAATAAATTCAGAGAGAAACTCAAAAACATTGTGAAATATGTTGCTTTTTACCATTTTGATAAATTTTGAGGCACTTGAGCTACCCCTTAACACAATAATGTATTGCTCAAACTTTGAATAAAATGTTTTTATATGATATCGAACAGATAAGGGGGGTGAGGTGGGCAAAAATATGTCTCATTTTGTATATTGTTTTTAAGCTCCACTCGAGTTCACGACTTAGCTCACTCGTAGCCACGAGTTATTTAGCAAATCAAATTGTTCCACATGGTCGTTCATGGTGATCTTTATACAAACGGAAGTAATCATCAACAAAAGAGGAGAGAATTTTAGCTATCACGAGATCCCGACTTAGCTAACTCGTGGCCACGAGTAAGTCAGCAAATCAAATTGTTCCATATGGTCGTTCATGGTGATCTTTATTAAATGGGAAGTAATCTTTACAGTTAAAGCCCGCTTTGGCCAGCGGAATACGGACAATACCCCTCCCGGACAAAAACCCTCCCGTCATTTTCATAGGAGTCGGACAAATACCCTTCCATGAAAAACCCTCCCATGAAAAAAAGGGGGCGGACAAAAGCCCTCCCGTGAAAGCAATTTAACACCGACAAATATAGTTGTTTCACACAGTGTCGCATTCATTAATCCGAAAAATTTACTCAAACAAGAAATGTGTTTGTCAGAAACACAAAGCCCGTGTGTGTATATCAGAGTTTATTTACAGGTCATACTGGCATCTTCATGAGGTCTTTGTAGCCCGACCTGAAAAACAATGCCCCCTATTGCACCGCTTTGGAATAAAATTTTAATATATCATTTGGCAGGTTTAGAAATTATCTCCCTTTTAAAGCTTATTACTTCCCTTTGATTGTATTTTTGACATTTGACCTTGAAGGATGACTTTGACATTGACCTTTCACCACTCAAAATGTGCAGCTTCATGAGATACACATGCATGTCAAATATCAAGTTGCTATCTTCAATATTGCAAAGTTATGGCCAATGTTAAAGTTTACGGACGGACGGACGGACGGACTGACGGACAGTTCAACTGCTATATGCCACCCAACCGGGTGCATAAAAAGCAAAATGTGAATCTGTGTCATACGCGCATTCATGCAAAAAACGTGCAAATAAACACCGACATATGTAATTGTTTCACACGGTGTCGCATTCATTAATCCGAAAAATTTACCCATTGTGTGTATGGTGTTTTCAGGGGTGTGAAATTGAAAACAGAAAATGTGTATCGATTAACTGTATACATACCGCTTTTCTAATGTGCATATATATCCGATAATCCAACATTATAACAACATCAATTAAAACATAAAATTAGGCCATTTATAGACAAATTAATTTAAATTTAGATTGAATGCAATACGATACAGAGCAACGTTTAATGTGAATCTGCGTCATACGCGCATTATGCAAAAACACGTATTTCCCGGGGACTTTCTGAAAAACTTGCGAAAACGAAAGTGAAATTCTGTTAACAATTAACAATGCGTTTGCATGTAACTAAATTGTCTCAATAACCTATTTTATTTATCTTTGACTGTAAAGTTTTCAATTGCATTTTTGCAGACAATTTTCAAATGCATACTGTCCACAAATTAAAATGTGAATCCGCAACTGCGGACAAAAACCCTCCCGTGAAAGCAAGTAAACACCGACAAATGTAATTGCCTCACACAATGTTGCATTCATTAATCCGAAAAATTAACTCAATGCTGACAACATTTGCTAAAAATATCAAACTGTGAAACTGGCGAACAAATTGATATTTTTATATAAACACTTGTTAATCATACTAAGTAATCATGAGCATCGTAGTTCTTATCATACTAAGTAATCATAAACATCTTAGTTCAAACATATATAATTTACGTCAAATGGGTGGAAAATAACAACAACATTTTCAATTCGGCAATATTTTCATTAGTCAAGATGTAGTGTAATGTGACCTACTGAAGTGGAGTAACTATCACAAAAATAAATATCTCGGATAAGCGACAACAAAAGAAAATGTCGGAAATGACATTCGGAAATGACCGATTTCAGATTAAAAATGTATAAATATTCGTTGGTACTTGAATTCATGGCTCAGATTTCACAGCGGGCTATTGCCCTCCCCCCTTTTTCATGGGAGTTTTTTTTTTCCGGCTCCGTATTTTCAAGGGAGGGTTTTTGTCCGGCCCCTTTAAAACTGACGGGAGGGTTTTTGTCCGGCATTACTGGCCAGCTATATATATATATGCGTACAGAATATTAGCACATGTTACGCAAAATTTGATTGGCAACCTAACTCGTGGCCATGAGATAGCTAAAATTGTCTCCACTTTTGTTTAATGCACCCTTCTTTTATTTACTGCACCGCTCTTTTTTAATTGCACTCTTCTTTTATTTTAATAATTATGGTGAAAGTCGTAATCATTGCAATGTATTGTTGATATGCTTATTAATGTTTTGTAGATGAAAATGCTCTGTTACTCATGTATTTATTAAAGCAATTGTTTTGCGATGCAGAAAATACCTAAACTTTATTGGACATTTTTTCGCTTATGAATCTCCATTGTACATTGCTCATTTAATAGGCCAAAATAAAATAAAAATAAACATTTTTGTCCCACTAAAATCGCCAAATATATCATAGAAGATACAGATCGACGGAACTGTTTGTTAACTCTTTAATAACATTTTATGCACACATAAAAAGTTTTATGGCATTGTTCGTCTTTTATTACTTGTGTGTAACCCAAAACGTAAATTGTTTCTATTTTTAAATTGTTTCTATTTTTATTGTCCAATCATATCGGGTTATAGGATCACGTGAGCTCTTTCTACCAATAAAAATTGATCCTGGCCATACTCGTTTTGGAATCCTTACTACGCAGTTGCATCTTTATTATTGTCATAAATTTCGACAAATTCGCTCTTCAGCGGTAATATAAACGTTTTATTTATTACACCATATGACACAGTCTTATGTGGTGTTTTTGAAGGATTACATTTCTTTACACGGTGATCTACATTATTTGTGTTTTAAACGTGTTTAAGGGACAAACAGCTAGTTTCCTTTGTTTCCTTTGTGTGCACGACTAAATCTCGCGTGATTAAGCTCTGACTCCCGCGACGTGATCCAAGATGGCGGCGCCCATCTCGAAGAAAGTTTATATCTTTGGACACTCGTTCGTGAAGAGGTTGAAGGATTTCATTCGTCAGGATCCGTCACTTCGTTACGATTTGGGCCTAACCGGCAGTCCGTTGATCCAATACTCGGGTTTTCCAGGCGCCACAGTGGACTGTCTCCGTAATAAATTACAAGACATCTTGGATTTCGTTCCAGACATTGTGATCTTGGTTGTGGGAACCAATGATATCTACAACCCGAATCAATCGCCACTCTCTGTAGCTTCGGCAATACGTGATTTTGTGGACACCTTACTTTTTGTTCATGGAATTCCTCGAGTTATTGTGCTGCAAACACTGCACAGACATTCCCCTACTTGCCACACTCGTTATCCAGTTGACATTCATTGGTTCAACAACAGGGTCGATGATTTGAACAGTCTTCTCATCGACTGGCTGAATTCTCCGCCCCATGGCCGAGCATACCTGTGGCGTTTGAAGGGGTTTTGGTCACCAGAATGTATCCGTACTCACTTTGCGGATGACGGTTGTCACCTTTCACCTCGTGGCCAGCATAGATTTTTCACCAACATTCGGGCCGCGGTTGTCGCTGCCCTTAAACAATCGATCTGATTAGTTATCATATTTTGCCTGATAACTTTTCAGGTTTTTTCAAATTGGTCGGTCTGTTTTAGTAGGTTCAGACCAGATATATATATTCCGTGTCATATTTTTGTCACTTAAAGTTATCAATCCAAACGGGACACAATTTTCTGTTACATTATGACGGTTTTAGCTATCATATTCACATGAAATTGATTTTATTAAGGCCGTTCTTTAATACTACGCCTGAGTTATTCAGTTCTGACGGATATGGATATTATCGTTTTTTTTTTTTTTTTTTTTTTTTTCGCAAGAACTATATTTGGGCCTGATTTTCATTATTCAGTGCAGGCTATGCTTTATATATTCCAATATTATGCCTGATTTTAGTTATTCCGTTCAGGCGGATATTGACGTGCTAGTTCTCTATGTAAGACCTATATTTATGCCTGATTTTAGTTATACCGTTCAGGCTTTGTCTATATTTTCCAATATCATGCCTGATTTTAGTTATACCGTTCAGGCTGATATTGTTGTCATAGTTCTCTACATTAGAACTATGTTTATGCCTGATTTTAGTCATACCGTTCAGGCCATATTTTTATTTTTCCATATCATGCCTGATTTTAGTTATACCGTTCAGGCTGATATTGTTGTCATAGTTCTCTGCGTTAGAACTATGTTTATGCCTGATTTTAGTCATACCGTTCAGGCCATATTTTTATTTTCCCATATCATGCCTGATTTTAGTTATACCGTTCAGGCTGATATGGCTGTGATAGTTCTCTACGTTAGAACTATGCTTATGCCTGATTTTAGTCATACCGTTCAGGCCATATTTATATTTTCCAATATTATGCCTGATTTTAGTAATACCGTTCAGGCTGATATTGGTGTTATAGTTACCATATTTGTTATTCGATATAACACCTTATTCCAGATGAAGCGCACAAGGCAGCGTAAAAAGACGGCCACGTCTACAACCTGCTTATGTTGCAAGGGTACTACATCCTCTGGCAAACAACCCAAAACCTCTACACCAGCAGGGCCGTCAATGGAGCCGGCAGCGGACCAACCCAGAGATGTTCCTATACCGGCTGTGCCCGACAGCCTGACATATGCTCCAGCAGCCATGGGCGGCGGGGTTCCCCTTACGGCTCCCCTTTGTGGCGTGTTTGTTCCGCCCATTATGTCAGTATAGGAAATAACATGATATATTTTCATCTATGTTATGGCATTTTACAATAAATGCCCATTTTCGATCAATCATGTTGTGTTTGTTCTTTCCTATGACATACGAGTCCGTCCGGTCTAAGACCATTTCATTTTTATAAAGGACAATACATAAATAACATTTTATGCACACATAAAAAGTTTTATGGCATTGTTCGTCTTTTATTACTTGTGTGTAACCCAAAACGTAAATTGTTTCTATTTTTAAATTGTTTCTATTTTTATTGTCCAATCATATCGGGTTATAGGATCACGTGAGCTCTTTCTACCAATAAAAATTGATCCTGGCCATACTCGTTTTGGAATCCTTACTACGCAGTTGCATCTTTATTATTGTCATAAATTTCGACACCCGCCACCACCCCTTCTCCGCCATATGTTTTTACATGTACAGTTATATTTCTATACGATTGTGTTATTCTATACCATCATATACTGTATCATCATATTTCTGTTTATATGCATAATATGCTTGTTTTTACGGGCGGCGTGTTTGTTCCGCCCATTATGTCAGTATAGGAAATAACATGATATATTTTCATCTATGTTATGGCATTTTACAATAAATGCCCATTTTCGATCAATCATGTTGTGTTTGTTCTTTCCTATGACATACGAGTCCGTCCGGTCTAAGACCATTTCATTTTTATAAAGGACAATACATAAAGATGTATGCGGTATATCACGCTTACATTAGACAATGCAATTACAGTCAATCTTGTGGATGCGACCACTTGTAATAAGCAACCTTTTTCTTATGCGACCATTTTGAAATCCCACGGAGCTTTTTCGCTACATAATGATATTGTATTAAGCGACTTTTGTCTTACGCGACCAGCGACCGCTGATTTTTGTGTATTTTGATGTCCGAATCTTGAATTAAGCGACCACTAGGAGGTAAAAGTGGTTAATCTATTGATCTTTCAGGGACAAATCTGTGTTAATTGTTTATCTAAGCCGATAAGAAGTACTGTTACACCTCTGCTTTGTTTTCACACCAACCATTATGATTATGCTTTGTCTCGTTGACCGGTTCTGACCGGTATTGTTGTAGACTGCGTATTAATTCATTGAGTTGAATAATAGAGGAACGTATTACGCATAGTCTACAGCTTAAATAATTAACTATGTGGTACGTTAAGAGACAACGCCGATTTTTCTCGAGTATAGATAACAGGTGCAGAAACAATGCACTGTACGCGACAAACATTTCCTGAGAAGTGCGGAAAATAAACTATTAATCGGCAACATCTGTCGAAATCCGTACATAACCAATTTGTAATTATGCTAATTAGTATATATTTGTTAGCCAATCACATTGTTATTAACTTAATAAATTTTCCAATCAGGTCTAGTGTTTGTTTGTTTTCAATTGACGTGTTGTAATTTTTTTCAGCTCATTATGAACAGAACAGAATATTTTATTTTAGCTTAAGCATACAGCTCATCGCCATAAACATACATATGCAATAACAGCATGCGTGACAATTATATACAAAACATACATCCTTTTGAGGAAAGATCAATTTAAAAAGTAATGACATACAACATGTTTTAGTGAGAATGTCACATGGATGGGGTTAATACAAAGTGATCATGTAATGTTAACACGAAATTTAATAATTGTTACAAATACAACATTATTCTAAGCTTAATGTCTTTGTGGAAGATATATCATTTATACTACACATATAGCACATCTTCTCGTAGCTTAAAGCATTTTAAACAAAAAATGGCAAGTTTTCTTAACACTATTTTGTTTGAACAATTAAGTAGTTCGATAAACTTGAACATACTAGGTCGTGATCTGTAATACTTTGGAATTAATGTATTCCTAATATCGGCATAATAAGGACATTTAATAACAAAGTGATATTCATCCTCGATATCATTGAGGTTGCATAAAACACATTTGCGTTGATCTCTGACAATGTTCCGGTGTCTACCCGTTTCAATTAATAATTTGTGAGACGACAAACGTAATTTAGCAATAATATTCCTATGTTTTTTATTTTCAACAATATCAAGATACGCAGATCTTTCGAATATTGGTTTCAATTCTTTATATAAAATCATTGAACTAGATGATGTGACACTTGTATTCCAGTTAGTGATATACTGGTCTCGTAATCTGGTTTTAAGTAGCGGTATTAATTGATTAGAGTTCACAGATTCGGGGAATAGCCATACATCGTTAAAACCGGTTTGGTTTAGAATATTCCTTACTTTCGATGACCAATTGTTTGTGTTATTTTTGCGTTCAATTTCTAATCTCTGTGATAATAAAATGTGTTTAAGAATACAATTACCCTCTTTAACAGTATATAATTTCAAAAAGTATTTCACGATCCTGACATATCTGTCTAAATACAAGGGGAATCGACCAACTTCGGCATATAGCGATAATGAGTTTGTTGACATCTTAACATTCAATATTCTTTTACAAAATTTACGATGGACGCGCTCAATGTTTTCCGCTTTCATAAATCCCCATACCTCACAGTTATAGTTTAAAATTGATGATACATATGCGTTAAATAAATTTAACATGATATGTATAGGTACGTTCATGTCTTTTGTGAGAGTGAACAAAGAATGCATCGCTTTTAAAGCTTTGCCATACAATGTATTTGTTGCGGACGCAAAAGATCCACCGCTTGACATGACAATTCCAAGGTAATTAAAATTGTTAACAATTTCTATTTCTTGACCTTTATATGTCCATATTAATGTTTTACTAATTGTGCCACCTTTTCGGAATACCATGACCTTTGTTTTTTCAATGTTTACCGTTAAATTCCACTTATCGCAGTAGGTTTCTAAATTGTTTAATGATTCTTGAAGACCCTCCGGTGTTTCAGAAAATAAAGCCGCGTCGTCAGCGAATAATAATAGATATATCGATATTTGATCTAGTGTAATTCCGGCGTTTATTCCATTTTGCAAACCGAATTCGATGTCGTTAATAAAGAGGGAAAACAATATGGGCGAGGTTATCTCCCCCTGAAATAAGCCGACGTTACTATTAAATACGTCTGATAATTTACCCATGTGTTTAACCTGTAATTTCACTTCATCGTACATGGATCGAATAAGTGTTAATAGTTTACCGTCGATGCCCACATTAATCATCTTACTCCATAATTGGCCGCGATTGATGACGTCATATGCTTTCCGGTAGTCAATATAACAACAGTATAGCTTACCTTTATTCTGAAACTGTTTTTCTATAAGTGCATTAAGAATAAATATTGCATCGACCGTGCTACAGTTTGGTTTAAAGCCGAATTGTGCATCCGTTAGAATGTCATTCGTTTCTGCCCATTGTTTAAGCCGTTCATTTAATATGCTTGTAAACAATTTCGCAAAACAACTTATTAAAGTAATTCCCCGATAGTTATTTGGATCTGATATGTCCCCACGTTTATGAATTGGTATTATAATACCAGATGACCAGCTGCGCGGAAAACGCTTTTTATCAAGTATGTAGTTAAACAATATTTCTAACGGCCTGACGATTACATCGATTGTTTCAGTAAAATATTCATATATAATATTGTCATGTGCATGAGCTTTATTGTTTTTCAACCGTTTGGTTGCCCTTATAATTTCTTCTGTCGATATAGGATTATCGAGTTCGGGGTAGGAGGGTTCTGTGTTTAACCTATTGTCAAATTCATGTAAAAAAGTATCTGAATCAAACGAGTTTATATTTAGGTCACCTTCGTCCGCTAATTTACTGAAATAATCGTGGAATTCGATTAACGGTATCGTATTTGAGTTTTGTGATGTAGTTTTACGTTTAAATTATGTATCATACTCGAGTCAGATTTCCTTAAGCGTACATGCAGAAATTAAAATGTCAAAACGAAAAGTGTTAACGTTGAACGAGAAAATTCGGGTTTTGGCCATAAAATCGCAGATGAGTTTGGAGTAGGTCAAACTCAAATTCAGAACATTCTTAAGCGTAAAGCCGAGGTGCTTGAAGACGTGGAAAATAATGTGTCAGGTGAAAAAAACGCGAAAAATATTTCCTTTTCTATGTTGTTTTTGCAAATAAATATGTACACACAATTCATTTATAATAAATGATAATTTATAATAAGTGAAAAAATAAAACACATAATAAGTAAAATATTGTTTATGTATTGTGTTTATATTCATTTTATTATAAAAGTTAAAATCATTGTTGACAAAAGAGATTATCCTTCATATAGATTAAAATTGATGGTAAGCATTCTTCCCCGGGAATGGCCTTTTTTTATTTAAAGACCATTTTATTAAGAGACCACTTTTGATTACTCCCTTAAGTGGTCTCTTAATACAAGATTGACTGTACATGCAAACATCGTTTAAGCCTTTATTTAACAATTGCCCCTCGTTGATTTTCAATAATTTATTCTTTATTTATCAAAGATGATCGAATGAAACAAAACTGATGGAAAAATTAACATAGAATTCGAACAAACACACAATTTAAGGTAGCAATAAACATTAACGGTCGGTCAACAAACAACAATTTTTCACCTTACCACCTGAAGGCATAAACATTGACCAGCGAGCTCGTCTTAATTGTTGAGGTTATTTGGCGGTGATTCTGACATGTTGTTAATGTTGTACAGTAAAGACTACACTGACTCTTAAGTCAATGTTTAAACCAAGATTACTATCCACGGTGTAAAGAAAGTCGACCCCGCCACTTCCATTTTGTGAGGATTTTGATTAATGTCAGTATCAAGTACTATTCGCATTATCAAATGCCCGCTAAATTATATATGTCGACGTTTTGACAGGAAGTTTGTAATAGTTCTATTAGTATAAACTTACTTAAATGTTTTCATTAGTTAAAGCTGCGCGGATGCTAACCATGCTATAAGCAGGTTGCGTATACGGAATGCTTTATACCAAACCATTGTGTGTTTTTCGAAGTTTCAAAGGACCTTCTGACCCATAAGATGCATTATTTTAGGATCCGGATTATGACTAAGCGATCATTCCAAATAAAATTACTACCTTCTTAAAACTTACCACTACTAATGGCTCCCACGTGTAACATGTGTTTGCACTCCTGCAAACGTCTATCTATGGCTCTGACGTGTAACAGGTGTTCGCACTCCGGGATGCGTCTATCTATGGTTCTCCCGTGTTATAGGAGTTCGCAGTCCGGGATACGTCTATCTATGTTTCTCCCGTGTAACAGGTGTACGCACTGCGGGATACGTCAATCTATGGCTCTCCCATGTTACACAGGTGTCAATCTATGGCTCTCCCGTGGCTCAGTAATTTGCACTCCGGGATGTGTCTATCTATGGTTTTCCCGTGTTACAGATATTCGCACTCCGGGATACGTCTTTTTATGGCTCTCCTGTGTTACAGATGTTCGCGCTCCGGGATACGTCTTTCTAAGGCTCTCCCGTGTTACAGATGTTCGCACTCCGGGATACGTCTTTCTATGGCTCTTTCGTGTGACAGGTGTTAGCCCTCCATGATTCGTCTATCTATGGCTCTCCCATGTTACAACTGTTCGCACTTCGGGATATGTCTATATTAGGCTCTTCCGTGTGACAGGCGTTCGTACTCCTGGAAACGTATATCTCTGGCTCTCCCGTGTTGAAGGTTTTCGCACTCCGGGATACGTCTATCTATGGCTCTCCCGTATTACAGGTGTTCGCACTCCGGGAACCGTGTTTCTATGGCTCTCCGTGTAACAGGTGTTCACACTCCGGGATGCGTGTATCTATGGCTCGCCCGTGTTACAGGTGTTCGCACTCCGGGATACGTCTATCTATGGCTCTCCCGTGAAAGGTGTTCGCACTCCGAAATACGTCTGTGTATGGCTCTCCCTTGTTACAGGTGTTCGCGTTCCGGGAAACGTCTATCTATGGCTCTCCCCTGTTACAGGTGTTCGCGTATGGCAAGCGAAATGCACATTAATTCCTTAAACCACGGTTTAACAGTTAACTATATAGTTAAGAGACTTTGAACCCGGGTTCAAAGTGCCGTTTGCACATTAAATCCTTAAACCCGAGTTCAAGAGTTTGAACTGCAGTTCAAAGTCTCTTAACTCTATAGTTAAGAGAGGACCAATGAAATCGCGGCATTTACCTTCTATATATAGCTAATTGTGGTTTAAGCTCCGCTGATTGGTTGTCTCTGAATTATGCAGATAAGAGATTTGTATCTATTTTTAGACACACTTTGAACTGCGGTTCAAACTCTTGAACTCGTGTTTAAGGATTTAATGTGCAAACGGCACTTTGAACTCGGGTTCAAAGTCTCTTAACTCTATAGTTAACTGTTAAATAATTAATGTGCATTCCGCGCGTCTTAACCCCAGTTTAAGACTTTGAACCGCAGTTTAAGACTTTGAAAAATAGGCTTTTAGATGTTTGGTTGTCTCTGCACATTAATTATTAACCAATTAACCAATTAACGCCCGTCGTTTCGTCATGTGATATTGTTTTGTTCCTGGCGCATGTCTATCAAGATGGCGGCGGATGAAGTTAGTGAATTATTACGTACGTTTGATACAGCATTCCAAGATATAGAAAGAAAACTTCAAAGTGGTTTTGCAGACAACGCAGACTTCGTCAAAAGTGTGAGGTTATTGCAGCAAATAAGGTTATATTTATATATTTTCTTGGTGATCCTTTTATGGTATAAATCTGATAGAAATACCCCTAACCGAAATACAGTCGATTCGGATTGGTGTACAGTTTGTCAATCAGCTCATGAAAATCAGCAGTTCCGATTAATTTGTCAAAAAACTGCATATGCCGACTGGTCTAACCTGTTATCATACAAAATAAATTTTACCCTTTATTTTTACATCATCTCACATTGACACTAAATCCCGAAAGAAATTATTGTGGACTGGACTTGTGAATTAACGTTTTTTGCCAGGTTATTCTAAACTGGTTGACTGACTGTACAGTCAAGTTACAATTACCGGATCATTACCCATAGCGGATCACTTTGATGTTCAAGACCATGCGTATCGCGATAAATAGTTGACATTTTTAGATGATATTTTGCACACAGCATCTTCAATGCCGTTTTTTTTAAACGCATTGATTGAGTCGTAATCGGAGCTATTCGTTGTCAAACATTTTGGTATGTTTTGGCGACATGTATATACGACTTTGTTGACTGCCGTCTCGTTTCCAAATAGAGGTTTCACATTATTCGCGGCCACATTCTAAAACTCTGTTGGAAAGTAAAGAGTTTACGCATTAATTTAAAGGCCATTTAGATGTCTTTCTCCCTGCAAAAGTCCGTTTCAGTTTTTATTCGTGTTTGAATTCAATGAACGAACACAAATAAGGACGAAAACAAACAACAAAAAGATTGATTTTATGTAATCAACATATAGTATAACTGATTTGAACCTTTATATGTCTATAAAAACTTACCTTGTTACAGATTAAATAAATCCTCTTGATAAATGTAATTGTTTTTATTTAATGGTTCACACGAATTTGACACTCTTTGTTTAAACCTTTTTAATCCAGTGTTTAATTGCCCCTTTGTTCATCACAAACCGATTATCTCGAATTGATCGGATACTGTCCAGACTAAAACAGGGTGTCATACATCTAGGCCTTTCCAGGGACCTATAATTGTTTAGGTCCCTAAATAAAGTTAAGCCACATGTGGCAGGTCATTAAACACAATTTATGATGCCTTCATGTCATCTCTTGGCATATTGAGCAGACATTTAAGCCAAAGTTTAAAGCCAAATACTAAACAGTTGCTTTAATAAAATATTTTAACATGTTAAAACAATGCTTGCCACCATAGGATGGCATATGCCCCTTTTTCACATTTTTCGAAACCTAAACGCAAAGTGTAACGGAAAGACAGACGGACAGTGCAATCACTATATGCCCACTCTCGGGGGCATACAAAAAGACATTTGTCCGAAATGGATGAACATGAACTACATAGTATTATAGTATATATACTAGCCAGTTTAACATAATAATAACGTATTTAACGGGTACCGGCAAATGTAACCTCTGCTATTACGTTTAAAGATCGTTCGATACTGCAGTGTTCGAAATATCACGAAAACAAGCAATCACGTTTTATCACAATAGGGATATAAAATACTTGCGTAAAATAAATTTGAAGTATAGATTTATGGTATCATTAAATGCTAGATTGTTGTCACTCATTATCACTTGTAAACAGATTTCAATATACAAGTACATGCAAAGACAGTTCAATTTGTAAAATATGCAGTTTTTTTCATATATACGCGCGGAAACCCCTTGTTCAGGACCGTGAAACCGGCATTATTATTTATTGACCTTTTTGCCATTCCATAAAGCGTACTCTTAATTTAAGTGTATGCTTTATTGAATGGCAAAAAGGTCAATAAATGGTAGGTGATTACGATCGAAAAAGACACGTTAAGATGTAGACTTTGTACAAAAGTGTATTTCGTTATTTATCTCCACAAAAAGGCCGATTTTTTCCTAGTTTACAAATGTGGTTTACCTACTATTAAACAATCGCTCCTTATCTAGGTATTTTTGTAATGCTTCATTTGATAGTTTGTTAATTTCATTGACTACAACTTTGTATTACACGTATGTCTACCTTGAGGCTGTTGTACATAGTATAATTATGTTACAAATATAGTATTTTCTGTAAACAGTATTAGAGTGTGTCCAAGAGTATGATATAGCTGAGATCACTCAAATACTGTCGAATTCTTGCTTTAACTTATATTCTTATGGGCCCGTTTCATCAAACATCGTACGAAAAATTTAGAATACGATACGAATTTCAAAGAAACATTATTTTAACACAGCGAAGCATATTTTTGCTTATTTCTAGTAAAATCATTTATTTCATCATTTTCTTACCGATGGCATATATCTTGCGGAGCTATTTATTAACAGCTTGTATATTTTTAGTTTTTAAATTTAAGTTATAAATTAAGATTGTCGTACGATCTTTGATGAAACGGTCCCATAAAAATATAAGTTAAAGCAATAGTGAAAGAGAATGTGGGAAAATGTAGCTAGAAATGGTTTTGAACATGCATAATTGTGTCGTGTTTTGAGAAAACTGGGCATAATGCTTATGCGTAAAGTGACACTTTCCGCCTTATCTGGATTTTCGCTAAGAAGAGACATCATTTAAACGAAACATTTCATAAAAGCGGAAATTGTCGTCCCTGATTAGCCTGTGCGGACTGAACAGGCTAATCTGGAATGACAATTTACGCATCAGCATTATGTCCAGTTTTCTCAGAAAGCGAGACAATTATGTTTATGATTCATTTTATAGTTTGTTTATTTAATTAACTACAAATTTGTATTACATTATGTCTACCTTGAGGTTGTTGTACATAGTATAATTATGTTACAATTATAGTAGTATTTTCTGTTAACGAACAAATGCTTTTGTATCGAATACTATGCATTAATATTGTTTTCTACCAAATGTTTTCTTATACGGATCACTTGTCCGTCGTCTGTTTCGTTAAAAAGTATTAATAGCATCAGTTTGAAACTTTATACATTAATAGACCTCATTGAGTGGGAGTGCGTCGATGAAGAACTCTTAGCATCCCGCTTTGTTAAATTATTTATAATTAATGCATAACCATTATTCTTGTATTAGTTAAGTTAAATTGTCATTATAAAATGTTGTCATGCCATTTTTCCATTTTTCTTTTTTGTGTAACGTTTTGTAAATAAAGCTTTTATTTGTTGTTATTATTATTATTAATACGGATGTTTTAGTCCGGTCTGTTTTCCAAATCGTTACAATGGTATAGTGGCATCGGAGAGGTAGAATATATGATTTTGATTAATAAAGGATTTATATTATTAAACTAGTGTTTTTTTTTCTTATTCTCTGTACAAAGCTTGATTATATGAACATTTGCTACATTGCATATTTATCAATGTATGTGGTTTCGTAAATAAATCGGAACTATCCACTTCCGGGTTAAGAAATTGAGATAATTTAGCGATTACATTCATAAATTTGGTAATAAAATGACAACATGAATTAACAACATACCTTATATCACCTTTTCTTCCCATGCAATGCAGTGTCAACGGCTTAAACTCGTTGATAATTGAGAAATGTTATTCGACGAGATTGTTTTTTACCCATCATCGTCCCATGTCATTTTCAAGGTCATCCGGTGTTTTGTGAACACTCGCATCGCATAAAACCCATTGAAATAAGTTATATTACACTTCGTTTTGGTTAATCGTCACCTTTACTTGATAGGACATTCGCATGGTGTGTCAAAACTTTCATTTAATATTTTTACTGTATATATTCAACAGTTAGATAATAAATGTACATTCCGCGCTTGTTAACCCCAGTTTAAGACTTTGAACCGCAGTTTACACTCTTGAACTCGGGTTAAAGGAATTAATGTGCAAACGGCACTTTGAACTCGGGTTCAAAATTTCTTAACTATATAATTAACTGTTAAATAATTAATGTGCATTCCGCGCCTCTTAACCGCAGTTGAAGACTTTGAACCGCAGTTTAAAGTCTCTTAACCCTATAGTTAAGAGAGGACCAATGAAATCGCGGCATTTACCTTCTATATATAGCTAATTGTGGTTTAAGCTCCGCTAATTGGTCGTCTCAGATAACAGATTTGTATCTATTTTTAGACACACTTTGAACTGCGGTTCAAACTCTTGAACTCGGGTTTAAGTATTTAATGTGCAAACGGCACTTTGAACCCGGGTTCAAAGTATCTTAACTATATAGTTAACTGTTAAACCGTGGTTTAAGGAATTAATGTGCATTTCGCTTGCCATACCATATTCGCGCTCCGGGATACGTTTATCTATGGCTCTCCCGTGTTACAGGTGTTCGCGCTACATGATACATTTATCTATGGCTCTCCCGTGTTTCAGGTGTTCGTTATGCGGGATACGTCTCTCTATGGCTCTGCTGTGTTACATGTGTTCGCTTTTCGGGATGCGTCTCTAAATGTCTCTCCCGTGAAAAGAGTCCGCACACCGGGGTTACCGTGAAAGGTGTCCGCACACCGGGGTACATATATCTAGCTCTCCCGTGTTACATGTGTTCGCAATCCGGGAAACGTCAAACTATGGCTCTCCCGTGTTAAAGGCGTTCGCACTCCGTGATACGTCTTTCTATTCTCTCCCGTATTAGACGTGTTCGTCCTCCTGAAAACGTCTATATTTGACTCTTTCGTGTTACAGGTGTTCTCAGTACGGAATACGTCTATCTATGGATCTCCCATGCTACACGTGTTCGCCATCCGGTAAATGTCTATCTCTGGCTTTCCCGTGTTACAGATGTTCGCACTCCAGGATACGTCTTTCTATGGCTCGCCCGTGTAACAGATGTTCGCACTCCGGGATATGTCTTTCTATGGCTCTCTCGTGTGACAGGTGTTCGCCCTCCGTGATTCGTCTATCTATGGCTCTCCCATGTTACAGCTGTTCGCACTTCGGGATACGTCTATAATAGGCTCTTCCGTGTGACAGCCGTTCGTACTCCTGGAAACGTATATCTCTGGCTCTCTCGTGTTGATGGTGTTCGCACTCCGGGATACGTCTATCTATGGCAGTGTTCGCACTCCGGGAAACGTGTTTCTATGGCTCTCCGTGTAACAGGTGTTCACACTCCGGGATGCGTCTATCTATGGCTCGCCAGTGTTACAGGTGTTCGCACTCCAGGATATGTCTATCTATGGCTCTCCCGTGAAAGGTGTTCGCACTCCGAAATACGTCTATGTATGGCTCTCCCTTGTTACAGGTGTTCGCGTTCCGGGAAACGTCTATCTATGGCTCTCCCGTGTTACAGGTGTTCGCGCTCCGGGATACGTTTATCTATGACTCTCCCGTGTTACAGGTGTTCGCGCTCCATCATCTATGGCTCTCCCGTGTTTCAGGTGTTCGTTATGCGGGATACGTCTCTCTATGGGGCTCCCGTGTTACATGTGTTCGCTTTTCGGGATGCGTCTCTAAATGTCTCTCCCGTGAAAGGTGTCCGCACACCGGGGTTCCCGTGAAAGTTGTCCGCACACCGGGGTACATCTATCTAGCTCTCCCGTGTTACATGTGTTCGCAATCCGGGAAACGTCAATCTATGGCTCTCCCGTGTAAAAGGCGTTCGCACTCCGTGATACGTCTTTCTTTTATTCTCTCCCGTATTAGACGTGTTCGTCCTCCTGGAAACGTCTATATCTGGCTCTCTCGTGTTACATGTGTTCTCACTGCGGAATACGTCTATCTATGGATCTCCCATGTTACACTCGTTCGCCCTCCGGGAAACGTCTATCTCGGACTCTCTCGTGTTACAGATGTTCGCACTCCGGGATACGTCTATGTATGGCTCTCCCGTGAAATGTGTTCGCACTCCGGAATACGTCTATCTATGTCCCCCCCCCCTCCCGTGCTACAGGTGTTCGCGCTCCGGGATACTTCTTTATATGTCTGCCCCGTGCTACAGGTGTTCGCGCTCTAGAATACGTTTATCTATGGCTTTCCCGTGTTTCAGGTGTTCGCACTCCGGGATACGTCTATCTATGGTTTTCCCGTTTTAAAGGTGTTTGACACGTAGTGTTTATCCAGGGTGCCGTTTTTGTAACCTCCTCCCCGATTCCAGGGAGAGTCATCCGAGTCCATTTCGAATTATCTAACACCGCGTCTATTGTTCATACCAATAAATGTGAATTGTATTAGGCAAGGACTTATTAGTGCTGTGGTTAGTATATGCGAAAATTACACCACATCCGTCTTTGTCATATTTCATTCCGTTCCGAAACATAATGTTTGAAAATCACTTACTCTTATTAATTGTGTTTTCTTAGGTAAGGTTTAAATCTAAGCTACCTGTGCACGACATATTAGCGAATTCATTGACATATTAGGAAAGGTAAAGTTATTAATCGTCAACCATCTATTTAACATCGCATTAAAGTAAGTATCCCTTTCTTACATAGAGTTTTTACCTGGTTGTAGGTGTGATAGTGGTGGTGTAGGCCATGAGCACTTCAAGTTCAAGCTGCGGTACAAGAAGAAGATGATCAAATCGCAGCTAAAGGAGCTTAAAGGGGCCTTTTCACAGATTTTGGCATATTTTGAAGTTTGTCATTAAATGCGTTATATTGATAAATGTAAACATTGGATCTTGAAAGCTCCAGTAAAAAATCAAGAATAAAATTTAAAAAAAGTAGCCGGTACCAGGGCTCGAACCAGTGACCCCCGGAGTCCTGGAGTAAGTCTGAAGTAAAAACGCATTAGCCCTCTCGGCTATTCCGCCGGATATACAATGTTTAAGTATTTTATACGTTATATAAGCAATCTTCGTAGTTTCGTAAATTTAAACGACAACAACAGAACTCTCCAAATTATTCAATCGTTTCGCGTTGCAACGCTTTATAATTTTTAGGTTTTCAAATCGTCAAAAGATACAAATAATGGCTATATTGGACTATGGTAAATGTTCAGTAATACTGTTTCCTCACAAACATCATAACTAAAACGAAAATTTGCGAATCTTGAACAACTTTTTCAATTTTGTCAATTTACCAAACCGTGAAAAGATCCCTTTAAGGACAAAGCCTAATTTGACACGTTCAATGACATTGATACTAACGATACGTTTGATATTATGCCGTCCTTTGTATCATTCACAGTAATTTTGCTAAATTAAACTTCTTTTATTTAAGTGTAAATTTGAACAATTATTAAACGAAGAAAATCATATCAAATTAAATAATATGCTTCTTGCAGTTGACAAAAGTACTTTTATAACTGCTTTCAACGTATGAAGCAATTTATGCAGAGTGTCATATTTGTGTCACTAGATCTTAAATCAAGGTAACAATTCAATGTCAAAGGTAAAAAATAAGAATATTCAGCAGCATGGGTAGATTTTCATATAACCTGCATTAACTGATAAGCATGATGCGACTGAATGTCGCAAACCACATTACGTATTTTGTTCCAAGGTAAAAGTAAAACTTTTTCAACCAGTTTTTTGTGCTTCTATGTTTACTATGTTGTCAACATTAGGAAGTTCTACAATTTTTTTAAGTCAACGTAAAATAAATGTCAAGCCAAGCATGTCAAATGTTTGTTGTTTCTGATTTTATTAACATCTTGTTTCAATGCTTTCCGAGCTAAACTTCTGTTAACCTAACCAGACTACTCTATTATGACGATTCCCTTCATCTTAGGATTTGAACTTATTTCAATAGACAATGACTCACCACAGAGTATAAACATTTAACACCTGCACCCAAGGTGTATAGGAACACAGTCTGATAAAAACACACATGCATGACCGCCGATACGCCTTCTGTATACAACACATTAAAGTCTTTTTTTGTCCGGACCAACATAAAACTATGCTAGAATCCAATTAACAAATTTCCATGACAAAGAATCAAAGGCTTTTTCAAAATCTTCTTGCAGCAGCAGACATAGATCCGATATTTTGTTTTCATCAGTGTAATTAAGGATATCGTAAATCAGTTGTATGTTCTTCACTAAGAACGTGTCCTTGATTAATCCAGTTTGGTCTTTGCTGATACATGTTTGTAATGTATATATACATGAAGTTTCAGACGGCTTGTGATGCATCCGGAACAGATTTCATAATCAGTATTTAGTACTGTTTATGGCAGTCAATTTTATAAAAAATTGTCAGGATTTATCCCTGTTTGGACTTAACACATGATAGTTAAGATATGACTTCAACGTAACTATTTTAATATTTATCGTAGACGTTTACATTTTGATTCTGGTAAAGTTTAGTTATAAAATAAGGTGATTTCTGTGAAAATGTCAGATTGGTAATCCAAAATATTTTCACTTTCATTAATTAAGCTTTTCTTATTTTTGTCGCATAGTATTTTTTATAAGGTAATTGAAAAGTTTCGATGGTGTTTCACCCTTTGAACTCATCTCGTTAAAACGGACCCTGTTAATTTTTTATCATAAATGTTCTGAAATTCAGCTTTCAAAACATTCATAATAATAATATTGAACAGCTTCATCTGCGAAAGTCTGTTCAAGTTTTTCTTTGTCGATTGTCCTTTTAATCAACTGTAAGAAATAGCTTTTCCCCTGATTTGCATGCGTTAAGTATAAAAAAAAGTTGATTGTCAATCGTGCATCGAAAGCCTTATAAATCAGACATGTTATTAAAATTATAAACGGGGACCATGTACTGTTGCATCATTTCGCTAATTTTCTTTTTAATAGTATTCGATATCAACTAAAAGACTATAATTATGCTTGCATAGACCTTTGTCGTGTTAAAATAAGTAAGTCGTTTATACAATATTACAATTTGAGTGATCAGATAGGAAGCAACGTACATGCGGCGATAAAAGGAAAATGTCAAGCAACGCTTATTGTAAAGGACTTGCTCTTGTTCATTCGTAGCGTTTCAACACACAAAAAAAGTTATCTCTGAAAGAGTCCAAAGCCCTGTGTCCTGAATTTTGATTATTAACAGTTTAATAGTAAATAATAGTAATCCAAAATTGGGTCCAATACTTGACTGAGGTCCCACGAAAGGATCATTATCGATCATGTCAATCTGAAAAAGTGAGTGTTAGGCTTAAAAATAGTAACACTTGTTTATCCGCTTTCTACGAGCTTTAAATCGAGTAAAATAATGTTTTCTTAGACATAACATTTATGTATTTTGAAATATGTTTCTTAAAGAAAAAGTGCAGACCGCGGGATTAGAGGAGCTGTATAACATTCCATCTCTCATTCCGAATAAATAGTTGATCGCAAAAAACTGTTTATCTTCAGTACATAATATATCACACTTAATACCTTTGAATATTGAAATACTTGAAATATTTTCTTGTTATTCTGGGACTGTAGTTGAAAGATAATATTTAAGGGAATACATTATCATATGTGATATGTAAAAGCAAGAACATCGATTCAAACGCAAAACGGAAAGGACGCAACAAAACGTATGAACAATAATGTAAAATGCGGTGCTGTGTATTAGTTTCTTATACATTTTAATATTATAACATTGATTTATTGAACAAACAAACACATGGGATATCGCTGTGCATTATTGTATTTTCTTACACCTGTACCTTATAAAAGAAGCTCAAATAGAAACAAGAATTAAAATAGTCCAGTGTTAAGATAATCATATCTTTTATCGTACAAGTATCATATGAGGGGAATTTTAAAACACGAAACAAATTCTATACAGCATTACTAAGACTGAAGTGTTTCCATTTATGAACATTACATATATATTGAGTACACAAGTAATTTAATTACAAAGCTAGTCGAACGGAATATATGCATAAATCCCCATGTGAATGAAACTTCCAACAGAACAAAAGTAATCTTAAATAGTAATTACAACATCAATATAATCATTAAACTTGATATGAAATTTACGAAAAAATCCAGTCGAACTCTACCTATTTTGCCCCGATGTGTCGAACACATGCTTGGTTGAGGCCTGCACCCGAATTCGGCGTTTACAAATCTTGATGTTACATTCTCATTAATACGTTTATTTGGAATACAAATGCCCTGTCGACTTTGTCGAAACACTTTCTAAAATCCACTTAGACGCAATATTTTTTTTTGGCTTTCTGTTCTAATATAACGTGTTGTCATACATATACATGTATTTGATCTACAATAGATTTTCCAGTCAGATAGCCAAAGAGATTTTTGACGAGAATTTTAATGTTTAAAAGACCATTTCGTTAATCTATTTAATAGCGCTGTTGAATAGATTTATGCCAACATATTCATTAATAAGATTCCTCTTACCGCTTTTTTGGCGAATACTTTGTTGATCAGATATTCATGAAAAGGATTGTGTAAATAATTATTTTTTATTATAAGCATAACCTCCGTTAAGTATGGGTCGAATCATGATTTACTAGTTTATCTTCACAAATCTTATCGACGCCACTACACTTAATGTTACTTTGTAATCGGAAAGTTAAAGTCTCCGTTTCATGTGCATATTTATGTCGGTTTTGTCGTCCGTAAGTTACAAATTCTTAAAATGTTCATAAAGCATCTATGATGTCAAAATTGTAAGGAAGTTTTCCTGTTTGTTAACCCATATATGCCTAGCGTCCTGAAAAAAGGACATTTCAAACAGCGTAAACCCAGATGAGACGCCGCATGATGCGGCGTCTCATCTGGGTCTACGCTGTTTGCTTAAATGAATTTTTGTAAGAATTGTTCTAAATATAGAAATGAATATACTTGACATCCCTAATTTTGGAAATACGTGGATCCAACTTAGAAGGATGGGAGATTCCACTGGGCATAAATGGGTTAAAAATATCTCGTCAACCAAAACACCTAAAAATTATGTTCTTGTAAAAAGTCCGTGAATGCTTTTGATATTCTTCAGATAAATGGTTGGAGCGAAGTTTTGTGTGCTTGTTGTTGCGATAAATGCATTTTTATACCTCAGTTTGGTATCATCTTTAGAAATTTTAAATTCATAAATGAACTACGTCAATCGCATTTAAAATCTTGACATGAATCGAAACAAAACTCAATACCCGACTGATCGTCGAATTTATCGGGCTGAAGTACTCCCATGTTATTAAATACTTTGTTTTATCTCGGAGTTCAAAATGAAGGTAATATACCAAGCTACTACCTTTTTGTTTGTTGACAAAGTTTCTGAGAAACCGACCGTTAACAATAATGAGGCTGACAAATAGTGCACCCATAACAAGAAGTTATATGGTGTACTTAACATGAGCACGCATTATGGCAAGCGGTTCGACGCATAATCCCAAGAAACTAGGTTTCTCATGAGAACCTAGGTTCTCACAATGAGAACCTAGGTTCTCAGAATGAGAACCTAGGTTCTCATGAGAACCTAGGTTTTCAAATGAGAACCTTGGTTCTCATGAGAACCTAGGTTTTCAAATGAGAACCTAGGTTCTTGTGAAAACCTAGGATATGGCAAGCGGTTCGACGCATAATCCCAAGAAACTAGGTTTCTCATGAGAACCTAAGTTCTCAGAATGAGAACCTAGGTTCTCAGAATGAGAACCTAGGTTTTCGCTTGAAGATTGCACATGGCGTCAAGAACCAAAGTTTTCAAATGAGAACCTAGGTTTTCATGAAAACCTAGGTTCTCATTTGAAAACCTAGGTTCTCATGAGAACCTAGGTTCTCATTTGAAAACCTAGGTTTTCATGAGAACCTAGGTTCTCATGAAAAACCTAGTTTCTTGGGATTATGCGTCGAACTGCTTGCCATATCCGTGGTTTTCATTTGGGAACCATAGGTTCTCTGAGAACCTAGGTTCTCTGAGAACCTAGGTTTTCAGAAAACCTAGGTTCTCATGAGAACTTAGGTTCTCATTATGAGAACCAAGGTTCTCATAGAACCCAGGATCTCTTGAGAACCTAGGTTCTTTGAAAACCTAGGTTCTCTGAGAACCTAGGTTCTCTGAAAACCTAGGTTCTCTGAAAACCTAGGTTCTCTGAGAACCTAGGTTCTCAGAGAACATAGGTTTTCATAATTACGCGTCGGACGGCGTAAACTTGCTCGTTTGGAATACGGGACACATATTATTCAGGGCGCAGGATCAATGGGGTTCACATATGATTACACACGGGCTGGACAGAATGAAAACACGCCGTTAAGAACTTTATTTTTGCAGATATCTCAAGTTATTGAAATATGTTTGCAAAGTCTTTAGCGCATAAAGTTTTCTTGCAGTGTTGCCGATATCTTACTATTGAATAATACATTATTACACATAATCAATAGGGATAAAACTTGTATTTTATACCATAATGATTGCTTCCTACATGTAGGTCACAGACATACTTAAAATAGAAAACTGTACCGTACAGTCGTTTGAGGCCCGAACAAGGGAATTGAATATTTGAAACTCATTTAATGCTGTAACAATATATTATGTAACGATTGATCTGAATTTTTAGTCTCAAAATAATATTTACAATTAAAGATGTATTCCATAAACAGTTCAATTTTTTATTAACGTGTTCAGACCAATGTCGACCGATTACTTTACTAATTTCATTTCTAAATAACACCCATGCACGGAATTATGAACAAGAGGCGGTCACTGACGGCTAATGCCTGTGGTCACAAATATTCAACAGATAAGTTTCGTAGAATATTACTGAGCAATGTTTCTCCCCAAGAGCATTTTCTGAACAATGTTCAGACAATGCTCAGTAATATTCTACGAAACTTATCTGTTGAATATTTGTGACAACAGGCATTAGCCGTCGGTGACCGCTTCTTGTTCATGTTTCCGTACATGGGTGTTCTTGAGGAATGAAATTAGTAAAGTAATCGGTCGACATTGGTCTGAACACGTTAATAAAAAATTGAACTGTTTATGAAATACATCTTTAATTGTAAATATTATTTTGAGACTCAAAATTCAGATCAATCGTTAGATAATTCATTGTTACAGCATTGAATGAGTTTCAAATATTCAGTTCCCTTGTTCGGGCCTCAAACGACTGTACGGTACAGTTTTCTATTTTAAGTATGTCTGTGACCTACATGTAGGAAGCAATCATTATGGTATAAAGTTTTATATCTATCGATTATGTGTAATAATGTATTACTCAATCGTAAGATATCGGCAACATTGCAAGAAAAACTTATGCGCTAAAGACTTTGCAAACATATTTCAATAACTTGAGATATCTGCAAAAATAAAGTTCTTAAAGCGGGTATATACGATTTTTGTATGTGCTGAATTGTTAAATATTGATACAAATATGTTATAATAACACACAATATGCAAGAAAAATGATACATTTAAGACGAATTTCATAAAATACAGCAAATACAAATTAGGGCTCTGAGCCGATTGTGACGAAGATAATTCGTAATTATTTTCCTACAATAACCGATGCATTCGTCTTTTTAGTAAGTGTTTGTGTGTCGTATGAATCGATATCGCTACAGGAATTTCAAATGAACCGTTAAACTAAATTTAGATTCACATCGTACATGCATGATATACATGCTGGCGAATTCGGCTGTACAGCCTTTTTCGATTTCAGAATTAAATATCTGGCTTATTTAGCATTTTTCGACACATGTTCTTCTTAACTTTTATTTTAGTTCATATTGAAATATATGTATAATAATTTTTTACACATTTTATATTAATAAATAAATATTTGACAAGATCGTATATACCGGCGTGTTTTCATTCTGTCCAGCCCGTGTGTAATCATATGTGAACCCCATTGATCCTGCGCCCTGAATAATGTGTCCCGTATTCCAAACGAGCAAGTTTACGCCGTCCGACGCGTAATTCTGAAAACCTAGAGATCTGAAAACCTAGGTTCTCAGAGAACCTAGGTTCTCATGGAACCTAGGTTCTCTGAAAACCTAGGTTCTCTGAGAACCTAGGTTCTCAGAGAACCTAGGTTTTCAGAAAACCTAGGTTTTCAGAGAACCTAGGTTCTCAGAGAACCTAGGTTTTCAAAGAACCTAGGTTCTCATGAGAACCTAGGTTCTATGAGAACCTTGGTTCTCATAATGAGAACCTAGGTTCTCTGAAAACCTAGGTTCTCAGAGAACCTATGGTTCCCAAATGAAAACCACGGATATGGCAAGCAGTTAGACGCATAATCCCAAGAAACTAGGTTTCTCATGAGAACCTAGGTTCTCATTCTGAGAACCTAGGTTCTCATGAAAACCTAGGTTTTCAAATGAGAACCTAGGTTCTCATGAGAACCTAGGTTTTCAAATAAGAACCTAGGTTCTCATGAAAACCTAGGTTCTCATTTGAAAACTTGGGTTTATGACGTCATGTGCAATCTTCAAGCGAGAACCTAGGTTCTCATTCTGAGAACCTAGGTTCTCATTTTAAAAACCTAGGTTCTCATGAGAAACCTAGTTTCTTGGGATTATGCGTCGAACCGCTTGCCATAACGCATCAGAAAACTGCTCAATAGTCATGGTCTGATCAAGTAGGCGTCCCTTCATTATAACGTATGATTGTTTGTCCATAACTCGCGGAATGTGATTTGTGAGCCGACCTATAATTGTATTACACCTCTTCACACCTACGTAAATGGTTAATTTGGAAGTCTCAATGTAGGACAATCGAAATTAGACCGAACAACTTTTACGTATATGAAAATTGATCCATTCGCGGCCTGTTTTAAACTTTGACGATATGGATTCAGCCAGTTATTTTTTGACGACTGCTTCATTGCTTTAAATTAAAAAATATGCATACTAAATTTATTATAATGTATTTTTTACTGACATTTATTTTAAATTCGAAGCCATTGTTGTTAAACGACAGCGTTTAGGCATAAGAAGTATCTGCAAAATAAATGTAATTTTGGGGTTTTGTTCAGCCATAGCACTTCCGGATAATTATCCGTCGTATATAACCACCGATTCATCATCTTTCATCCAGATTGTTAAAACGGTCTCTTGGGCCGAAACATCCATTCCTGAATGAATTGAATAACATATTCAGACTTTCAACAATTTTCTTCAATTTATTATGAACATATTAACAATTACCATTCAAATCCGTGCACATGATGACTTAAAGAAATAACTGCTTGATTAAAACTTTTTTAATTGGAATGTTAAGGTAGTCTTTCAATAGTTACCAAAACGGTTTCGGCTTGGTTTAAGTTTCAAAAATATAGAGGCAACAATAATTCGCTTCTTGAGTATATTATATCATCCAAGTCATTTGTTGTTGTTTTTGTTATGGATCAAGCTATATAATTTAAATATAATATTATAATTTTAGCAATCTTGTTGCAAATACTTTACAAGTCAGCTGTTGGCAGTGAAATAATTCAGCCTTACTAAAAAGTGATGTGTAACTCGAACTGCAACTATTGTCCAAAATTTTGTGGATGAGACCGATATTTAAATTACATTAAAACGCCAGGGTCTGAAGTACCGCCATAGTTGAATTGCAATAATAACGGTCGATATGTGACTTTGAAAGGAGCTGTAATGTATCCGCTTTATTTGTACACACAGATGAGTGTTTTATCCCTCAAAATCTAGCTTTGTCCGGAGTCAGGGTATTGTAAAAATTGTTTGGGGGCAATTTTAAGCGAGTTCACCAATAGTTTACTTAGACCTGATTAGTAATCAGGCTCAGATCTCATGAACACTTTTGAACCCATCATTTATGCTTACGAGCACACTACAAATGACAGGATCCCATTTAAAATAGCACATGCGGAACACGGCCCACACATGTTAAAGTGTGTTACCAAGGTTTTATGTTCGTGAAATATTTATTGTGTTTATAACTTTAACTTTACTTATGTTTGGTAAAGTAAAGATCGGGTACCAGGGTAGATCGTCATTTACATCTATTTATAAGCCCTATATGTATTTAATAAGTAATATATGTACTATTTAAGGAATGCCTTTGCATTTGTTTCTTTAGTTCGGTTGTATTGTTTTGCCGTTTACAACATCATTTCAGCCCTATAGCTGGTGTACAACTACCCCAAGCTTGACCCATTTATGCCTAGCGTCTAGAAAAAAGGCCTTGGCAAACAGCGTAGACCCATGATGCGGCGTCTCATCAGGGTCTGTGCTGTTTCCTTAAAGGAATTTCTGTAAGTAGTATTTTAAATAGTTATTATTATTATTATTATTATTATTATTATTATTATTATTATTATTTAAAAAAATAATAACACAATTATAATTAAAGTGAAAATTATCTTCACATGCTCTAAATAAATACCGACGTTTGAAGTTGCTTCCTTGTTCTTGGGCATATTCGTTAAAGACTACGTTATAAAGCTGAACAACTTCATTTTTACCATTTGGAACAACTCTAATGTCTCTTTGTCCAGCTTGTGGATCCACCACCTTTAACAGGCCGCTATGGTATAACAGGGACAACTACACTGAGGTCCCTGTTGATAAAAAGATGTCCATAACATATGTGCAAGAAATTAATGCAAAGTAAATTTAATGCGTAATTCAAGGCACGCGGTGTTGTTCTTGAAAGGGTTTGATTGCAGATGATTTAATTAGCGTGCATCTGATAAATTGGTTAAAACAACTATGTCGGCGCTTAGACGGATATCTACCGCTGTAAGTTTTTTTTATATCATTAGCTTGTTTTTTTATAAACTTTTTTAACTTTATCTAGTATCTCCTGACATCCGCATTAAAGGTAAGATGGTAGATCGTTTAACATATTTCACCAGCGTTCAGCATCAGAAAATGCTATTTAAACAAAGAGACGTGGCGTGAATCTCGAAAATCTGAAGCTGTTTGGCTGTTTAGTCAAATACAGTTTTATACACATAAAACTATATAAGACAACGATAACGGTCATACGTGTTTATAAATGGTAAACTGTAGTTGTTCGAAGAAGAATTTGCATCTGCTGTAAAAATAACCAGCGGCGAGTAGGCAAAATTTAATTAAATGTATAAATTAACGTTGTTGTAGTAGGCTGTCTAAAAGTACATGTATCTGCGTTTTGCAAAACCGCCATCATTATGTTGTAAATGAGTTGTTTAACAATTTTCGTTGCCAAGTTTTTAAAACCGATGCATGATAATAACCAGAAAACTATTAATACGAAGCATCACTTGATCGACATATAAACTGTATAGATGCGGCGGCACAAGTTAAAGCCATTATTATTGTCATCAAAAGAACACGTGTAGCGTAACTTATTATTTAAAGACGGATATTAGAAAGGCAAATAAAACAAACGCAGTTAAAGTGCACGTGGCCCATGGACTATTACAGACAACTAAATAATAATAAGAATTAGTATTCGCCACTTAATAATAATAAACTGTTAATATTGAATACCGTTGTTACATAATTTTGAGGGGAAACTGCAAGCCTCAGTTATCTGTATCACGCATTGTGAATTTATTACGAATAATCAAATGAAACGTGAACTGCTGTTTCATTAACGCTATACATGTAATGAAAACTCTTATCGCGGATTAAGAGTTTTCGGAGGGCACATAAGATTGATTATGACAGTATGACCTTGGGAAAAAGACGTAAGCAACATTATAAACTTGCCCCGTGTAGCCAATCCATATATTGTGCAGGCAGTTTTAAAATTGTAAAAAAAGGAAACAACATCTTATGTGTGTGTTTGATAATTGAAACATGTATCGATTATATTATCACGCGATTCGCCGTGAGGCGATGTCAAGAGAATAAAGTAAAATAATTGAACCAATTTAGCTTCCTCTTGTATAAAAAACAAATCTGCGCGTTCAAAAATAAAAAAATAATCAAAGCAAACGGAAATCGATGCAGCCGAATATCACGCAAAGTAACTAAGCATTTTCATTACATGAACAAAAACTTAAATATAACAAAATACTAACACACTTGTAGGATAATCATTTTGGCTGTGTAGCTGGTTTCACCTTTCAGGTCTTTTTTACCTGTGTTAATTTCCTTTAATAACTTGGGTTTACGAATGTAGCAGAATTCAACAAAAACGGTGGTGTCAAATGTAGTGAGTTTTGGTAAGGCAAACAGGATAATACAACTATAAAATACAAAGGAGATTACAACAAATGTAGTTTTTGTATGTAGAATAACACAATATATATTTACCAACCATTATACATTAAAAGATTAATAACTATCTCTTACAGGGGCAAAATAACAAAACCACAGCATGCAGAACGCCTCATTTGAGAATGGCCCCAATAACTTATAACCACCAAAATCAGCTTTAACCCATTTATGCCTAGCATCTAGAAAAAAAGGCCTTGGCAAACAGCGTAGACCCAGATTAGAAGCCGCATGATGCGGCGTCTCATCGGGGTCTGCGCTGTTTGCTTAAAGGAATTTCTATAAGAAATATTCTAAATATGGAAATAAATATACTAGACATCACTAATTTTGGAAATAAATTGATCCAATTAAGAAGGATGGGAGAACCCATTTGGCTTAAATGGATTAATATTGACTGGCCGTGAAGAAGTTAGTGTATGCTGGATTCAAAATTGACGTCTGTCTGTCTCACGAAGTACCAATACATGCGATCCTTGTTCTGAGAAAAATGGGCTTAATGCATGTGCGTAAAGTGTCATCCCAGACTAGCCTGTGCAGTCCGCACAGAATAATTAGGGACGAAACTTTCCCCCGCAACTTGATTTTCGGTATGGAGGGACTTCCTTGAAATTAAATTATCATAAAAGCGGAAAGTGTCGTCCCTAATTAGCCTTGTCGGATTGCACAGGCTAATCTGGGACGACACTTTACGCACATGCATAATGCCCAGTATTCTTAGAACGCGGCTCATGAGAAAATATGTATCTTACGTCAAATTTCTGAACATATACGCTTTTTAGCATTTAACATTCTTTATCACGCTTTTTAAAATTCAAACGTTTTAAAGCCTGTGCCGTTAGGAGTATTCGTTTCTACCGCAACAAGCTGATTTTTTTCTAGACCCAGTGGAAGGCATTACAATTATTGTTTAACTACCGTTTGGATCTATCTAAAATGCACTCAGTCTAACGACCTCAATGTGTAGACGATCTTTATGAAAATACTTTTATCTCGAGACATTTTGGTCAGAATTATGTCTTTTTGTCTTGTTTCACTCCCTTTAGCTCGTCTCTTCTTAAATTAATTAGCGGATCTCATTCACTTTTTTCACAATTAACTGAAAATAAGGCAATAATTATCGAAAAGATATGAATAATTGAAAAAGAAAACAATAAATCAATAATTGTTTTGTATCTCGCCGACTTCAGTTTAACCTATGTGACCTGTTTTACGCGACCGGATTGTCCTTGCTTTCAAAATAAACGATCTCTTTTTCGATAATTGTATCAGATGATATTTACTACTGTTTAATGGGGTCTGTGATCAGATATAAACTTAAATAGTCATATGTACGACAATTTATCCCTCGGGGCGATTTGTGTCAGCTGCTTTTTAAAGAAAAGTGACCTTGATAAAATATAATTGAAAACAGTCAAATGTATTGAAATGTGTGCATGTGTTTATCTAGAATTAACATTTATGTTAATGTAAACCTCAACATTTCCATGACCATACAGCGCACCAAAGATCCAACTATAAACAGTTATTTGAAGGTATTCGCGTTCACCAAGTAGCTCTATCAAACTCTTTGTCACTTTGCTATTTTCAGAAAGGGATATCTTACCCAGGTTTTGGCCTTGATTTATCTTTATCAACACATTTTTCCCCAGTAGAACCCGATGATCGGCATCATACTAAACAAATATTCCGATGATTTAAACTGCTGTTTTGAGAGAATCTTTCCAATACTTTGTGTAAGTATCTTTTCTTAGAGTAATGGAAAAGAGCTGCTGGCCAGACTCATCTCTGAGTATTTCTACGTTTTTTGAGTCTCACATCAATGACACTAATTTAGTAAAAGGTCGTGTCACTTCTGTATATTGTATTCCCAAGGTTTGTTTAATGCTGATAACTTGCTCTATCAACAGATATACACCATTCAAATTCGGTTGCGTAACATATTTTAAGTGCATGTCATAAATCGTAGCAAATGAGCTCCAACTAGTAATATTTTTGTAGCAAATACTTACTGCAAATACCGACAACATTATTTTCTTTGTATAGATTTTTGTCAGTAAAAACAAAAAAAAACATTATATAAAATAATAAAACAAAACGAATTTTGATTCATGCAAATATCTACCTAAGACAGCAGTTAAAGCACAAACATTTACTTAGAATACAAGCCATGATTGTGCCAACACTTCATATATTAATACCACCAATGTTTGCCAGTTAGTTGGTGAAGTCTAAACTCCGTAGGCTCACTTGACGTCACTTGCCAACTTGCCTAAATAAATGGTTGACATATATAAGGATCTGGCACGTGTTGTCATATCATACCATATTTTATTACACGAGTTCATGAATTTTGTAAGGGCTCGCTTACTAACGCATTTCCTGGACGGGTTTATAAATATGGTATGAAATAACAACGAGTGTAAGATCTTTTTCGGCGTAAGCTGCATAAGCCAGCTTTTCACCTTAGCCTGACCTTTGTAAGTGTCCAATAAAATTCCAATAAAATTTCCCGCGGCTAGGTACGAATGAATACACTTCATTTATTCCATTGGCTGATTTGAGTTTACCACCAGAACATTGGAAACATATCCGCGTCTTTGTAACACTGTTTTACTGTATGAAACAATTTTATCTCGAATGAAAAGGCTTAATAGATAGAACAGTTTTACACTCAATTCTCGACATCAATACAGTTTGTGCGTACACCTTTTATTTTCAGAGTATTACCAGCGCAAGAGCGTTTATACTTAAAAGGCTATGTTCTCATATTTAGTTCTTACTTCCTTATTCCTGTCAACATGTTAACATGTAAAAGTATAAAGAGCAATGGAAGCGAGGCCTCACTTTAAAGCATTGCATTTCAACCCGCGAGTTCAGAGTTTATATACAGGTCATCACCGGAGTTGGCGGCCAGTAAAATAATCGTTATATAATAAAGACGCTATCCGTGAACTAGGTGACCTGGAATTTTCTTTTGACCAGAAATATGTTAAATGAAGATATTCAGCAATATAATTATGGTATGTAAATAATAGATTCTTAATGTGTTTTCAACAATACAATGATAAATATTATTGTTGATAAATTTAACAATAATTATTCGTCCATATTGCCTAATGTACTAAAGTGATATTATGAGCATGTAACAGTTTATAGGTGTCTATCGCAACCGTTGATTATTTTTGATGTTTCTACTTCATATACACTTATATTAATTAATGCAGCATCATCATACTAAAACAATATACCAGAAAGAGAAAAATAATGCATTTGAATATCAACCGTACTTTCGTTTGACAACTGATCATGCGTTTACGAGTTGAACCTAAATTTAGTTTTAGTGCAGATTTGTTCATACGACACAAAGACACGAAATTGTTTTACGGATCATTTCAGCTTACAGGACTGGGTGGGTCACGTAAGAATATCGAATATAAAATATATTTTTATAAACAACTGGTAGCAAGGTGAGTTGCAGATAATTAATCAGTAACCACATTTTAACTAACTATTTTGACCTGTTAATTCTTTTCAGCTCAATTCAACAGTGCAAAATGCCCATAATATCACTTTAAGCATTAGCACGATGATAATTGATACTGTTAATAATCGAATCAAATAGCAATGCCCGACAAACCACTAAAACAGGTTTGTTCGAAGAACGCGCCTATAAATACGGATACTTCTCGTGTGGCCGGTTGACTCATATGTTTAAATTTCACTTCCATTCTTCTTGTGGTTTTCTGTTTTGTATCTATAGGTTTATGACCAGCAATATGTTATAATGTAAAATAAGCCGCGAAAACTCCCCGTAACATCCCGTACTGCGTGTGATGCAGCTAAGAACTGCACAGAAAAAGACATTCGCTATCCTTGATCTCATTCATTAAACTATTTACGCCGTATATCTTTTTTTAAAGATATTTCTTGTTATCACATGCTTTTAAATGAGCAAATTAAATAAATATTTACGCAAACATAATGATAAATCCCGAATGTTCTTAACATTTCATGACGTCATTTGACGTTGAAACGTCATTTCAGCAAAATAACAAAATGCGATTGGTCAATCGAACGAAAATAAAACAATGAAAACGCTTAAAAAGTGAATTACACATGTGTAAGATAAACAATATCCGTTATGGTTATATTACATGGGAAACAGGGTATGACATGTGATAAAATCATAGTTAATATGTTTGTAATTGATAGTTTTATTTTATAGCACACTAAACGATATTCCGCGCTTGTACAGATTGTGAACATACATGTTAACCCATTAATGCCCAGCTTCTAGAAAAAAAGGCCTTGGCAAACAGCGTGGACCCAGGGTCTGCACCGTTTGTCTAAAGGAATTTCTGTAATAAATATTCTAAATATTAAAAAAAAAATATACTAGACATCACTTATTTTGAAAATAAATTGATCCAATTTAAAAGGATGGGAGAGTCCAGTAGGCATAAATAGGTTTAAATATCCGTCTCTGAAAAATTAAATTGAACACGAAGATACAAGTGTTGTTTTGCTTTCTTTATTTGTTTGCTTCTTATCCGCCGCATGAAATGTATGTTTTGTAGTGTAACACATATTTATTCTTACAATATTTCATTCGTATTATACAGTTTGTTTATCAATATGTAGTATATTTCACATTTCCAGTGTTTTTATACATTCATTTGTGTTTTTATTTGATAGTTTACGACATATAGGTGATATCAATCACATAAACTCCACTTTACTGAAACTGAAAAGAAGTTGTCTTTCGGTGCTATTTAAATTTTATTTATTTTAAGTTAGTAAATTTGAAAAAAATGTTCTTCTTATTGAGGAATACCGATACGATTAGAATGCTATGGTATACAATAGCTGTTGCGGAGTTAATATCAGATTGACATGGCGTTAAAGACGTGGGTACAGAATGTATGTTCTGCAAAACATTTATGGAGGTATGAACTTAAAGGCTTGAGCCCACGTCTGTCAAGTCTGGAGCTAACCAAGCAACTGGTTCCAACCTACGCACACTACAACACACAAACACGCCCATCTTTATCCCGTAATAGAATACATAAAGGTCTAATCAGCCCTTCAATTTTAGTTTTCAGGTAAATGAACAATATTTTAATCAAAAAATCGTTTTTTTTACATTATTAAATTAACATGTGCTGGTCGAGACACGACCACTTTCATAAGCTACAGTTATTTTATTCATCACAACTGTTAAAGACTCCAGGATTCTCTGATGTCACGTGATGTCCTTTAACCTTCACTTACAGAGCGTCCTGTCGAGGCAGCTTGGGCTAAGTCATGCCTACTCAGAGTCCCAGTTTAGTCGCACCGAGCATGATCTTGAGAAAGCGATACGCCGGGAAAGCTGTGTTCCACCGCGGGAGAAAAAGATTGCGAGGTACATCCATTCCCTCTCTGATGACTTCTGTAGCCTGGCGATGGTATACTACGGGACATTTTTGTGTCGAAATGAAGTAGAAAGTGCGCATTATTCAGATGTTATAACAGGTACATTTTGTAGATACATTTACTTTCCTAGCCACTCGTACAAAGGACGTATTCTCACCCATATTGTAGATTTAATTGTATTGCAAAATATAAAACCGCTCCCGTATGTATTTCCCCCACAGACTACGTCACAAAGGCGAGAGAATTATGCACAGCAAGCTCGTGCTGATGATGATAGTGGTGCTGAATTTAGTGGATTGTTGCCTCGTCCTCGGCGAATTGATCCTCGACATCCACTACATAAAAGGTTAATAAATATTTTCATCCGCTTCAAACTTTATAGATTGTGTACTAAGTACAAGGTCGGAAGATGTATTCATACGTCGTCTTATTGTTTTTAGAAATGCGTGTGTATTGTAATCTATTCGAAGAAGATCCATCAGATATTAATTAATATAGATAAAACACACGGTGCATTAAGATAAATTAATAGGACTTTTGTTTCAAAGGTCCAAATTCTGCCATTTATCACATACATGTTCATTTTGGTAATGTTTTCTAAATTACAAACTTTACCCTAGCCTATCTGATTATAAATCAGTACCCTATGTATCATTCTTTCAACATAAATTTATCAGACAGACACATTATTCGCAGGACTTCGCGACAAGACCGAAGAGAGGTCACTGAAGTTCGTCGGCACGATGGTCAAGCGGTATCCTGATGAACTAGGAGGCTACTCCACCGACCATTTGGACGATATCTACGCACGCCTGTATACCGCTGAATGCACTTGGCCACCTCGCGTTGACGTGACTTACGTATCTAATTTAACGTTACTGAACGGCACGTTTCAGTCTGATGCAGACGTTGGTGTTAATAGAACGCGTTTTACTGTAAGTTAATTATTTATACTGTGTATGGTTCCATATGTTACGAGTTCATCACTTAAGCAATTTAAACACATTTATAATGACGGTTTTTGTCCGCCTAGTATGTCACTGATAATTTTTGTCATTGCATATCACAGACAATAGTATGTATATACAATGTTTTGATGTTATTTTATAGAAATGCTTTATTTAATTAACAGGCTATGCGTTGTGTTTCTGCAATTCACCATGTCTCGGAACCATAAGCAATTTTTTGGTAGTGTATAAATATTTCCCACATCCACACGTTTTATCTTATTTTTTTTTATTTTTTTTAAATTCTTTTTTTTTAAACTGAAAAACACACATGCTAACCTTTAAATACGATAAAGTTACACAGGGCGATAAAAGTAAATTAGTTATATTTGGTTTCCTCTTCCATAAATACACTACATCCGTGTTTGGTCTTCAGTTTCAGCCATTCAATAGAATTATCCAACCCATTTTTGTGAATCTATTAATTAAAGCTGATAAATTTTTTGTTCATAATCGCTATAAAAAGCATTCTATGACATGTTATTTCAAATAATCTTGAATTACGATTTTAAGTGGTACAAATATTTGGTAAAATCTAGCAAAACTTGATACACATCCTTTACAAATGCCAATAAGTGTGTGAATGTTTACTTGTAAATAAGTCATGTGTAATTGTATAATCTCGTGTAGAAATTGTGTTAAACTGGGTAGCAATTCAATTTAATTCTTTATCGGCTGAATAAACAAGATTACAGGTAAATACTACTATTAGTCGAAAGGTAATACGTACACGATTATGTGTACACTGTATTTAAGTCATAAATGTAATGCCATTTTATTTCATAGAGAAGTGCAAATATGCCAACGACCTGGACCGAACGCAACTTCATTCAAGCCATACCGGAAACTGTGTACGAGACCCCGCGAACCCGCCCCGATCCCCCATACTCCCCCACCGCGTCCCACAGTAAGATGTGGGAGGATGTAGCACACGCGCTCCACAAGTCCAGCGTCATCATCCTCGGGATCCTGTTTATCGAGGTCAGTCATTGAACGATCGTAGTGTGCCATTGCATCGATATTAATGTATGAAACCGTTAAGTAAGTAAAACTTACTTAAGTATGAGTGTATGTGGTGCAGTTAAGTTTTTTTTGTCTATAATCAGCTAGTTCTATTAAGTTGAGTATTATATTGGGGTACGGAGGGCGAGCGACTTATCGTCGTTAAACAAGTTGTTTCTGGTAAATAATTGCATTTACCTTTTTTTGGTGAAGCTTTAAACATAGTAATCTTGCTTGTACGTATAGCTTCGAATTATATACTAGGCTTACCGGGACAAGGTTCAGGTCACTTTCACTAAACCAGGAACCAGTTTTCGCTTACTTTATTTGGAGGTACTGCATTTTAATTACGATTACATGCAGATCTAGTATGTCATTTTTGGTCAAGATCAATGCAGCTTGAATAGAAAAACGGTTGCTTCTCAATACTTACAGCTTGAATGGAGGCACTTTGCGAAATTGAGGGTATATGTGGCTTACATGCATACATATCTTGGAGTTCCGTTTGTATATAATGCAGGATAACGTGGTCGTATATTAGGTATAACAGTAGATAACGTGGTCGTATATTTGGTATTAAAATAGATAACGTGGTCGTATATTGGGTATACAACTAGATAACGTGGTTATATATTGGGTATAACACAAGATAACGTGGTCGTATATTAGGTATAACAGTAGATAACGTGGTCGTTTATTTGGTATTAAAATAGATAACGTGGTCATATATTGGGTATACAACTAGATAACATGGTCGTATATTAGGTATAACAGTAGATAACGTGGCCGTATATTTGGTATCAAAATAGATAACGTGGTCGTATATTGGGTATGCGACTAGATAACGTGATCGTTTATTGGGTATACAACTAGATAACGTGGTCATAGATTGGGTACATAGAGAATACTAGGTTAGCGTTGAATACAGAGAAGTTTATGTTGCGAGGCTTAGAACGCCGGAAGCGCGAGCCTTGGCGAGCGCTTTCGGTGTTCGAGCCGAGCAACATAAACTTCTCTGTATTCAACGCTAATCCTAGTATTCTATTTATCCCATTTGATTTTTTCAACGTGACATTTAACATAAATAGATCTAATAACCTTAACAATAATTTTAATTCAGTCATAAAAGCGCTTAAAATCTGACAAATGTAACCATGCGTAGTGATAAACATGTATTTGTTCTGGTACGCAAAATAGTCTTTAAAAAATTCACACACAAACTGTAAAACAAGTAAAAATATCACCATATGCCTACATTCAATTTTACGCAGTATGCGAATTTTAACACATTACGACCGCGAAAAGAAGATTTTACTTTACTATAATTCATTTTATTTTCGAAAGAAAATGATCAAAATCCAATATGGCGGCGATTGCTCCTGACAAAATGCTGTCGATGTCAACATACATGTACACCATCGACGACCTAGTTCTGGCTTCCATAACTTTAAATGTCGCTTTTTATGATTTTTGACTGGCTCGACTTTGTACAGGTCTGTCAATACTAAATAAACTGTACGCTGAAGTTTCTTTAGCTATGGAAGACCTTGACAATTTTGACGAGTAAACAGACAATTGCAGCGACTGACACTTTATTTGACAAAATACAGGGCAATACGTTTTCCGACTTCGGACGACGAATTTAAGGACGCGCATAACGAGTTTTTATATAATGTTATGGGTATGCCGTGTGTGATCCGATGCATCAATGGCGCCCATGTTAAAATCATTTCCCCAAGAACAGGGAACGACAAAAGTACAAACAAAAATCAAAACACGTAAGAACTAGTATCATACCTTTAATAATCCTTTAAAATCCATCTAATAATCCATTTAACTCAATAATTGACGATATTGCATCTAGGGTCTTTAATAATTATTTTAGCATAGTTAAATAAAGACCCTTATGCCATTCTATCACTTTATTCAAATGAGTTTATGAACGCGATAAACTTTCTTCTTCGTCACACGCTACGTCATGTACTCTACATTACTGCTGTTCAAATGAACCGGAGCAGTTTATCTAATAATAGCCGTTGGTAAACTCGGTTGCATTTGCAGATTTCTGCATACAAACATAATTATGTTTAAACTTGCACAATGTTTTATATATCTATGGTAAATGCCCTTATTGTACGAGAAAATAATTTAATATATAAATACACAAAGAATGGAAAACATTCCAGTACACAACAGATAAATGAGTAGAAAATACCCGTGTACAAAATGGGACGTTCCAAATTCCAGTGTGGTGCTATTTTTACCATCTTATACTTTACACAGCTCTATGCCTAACGTGAATTAAATAGGAAAGCAAACATAGCAGATTATTCATGAACTGTGCGATATGTGTATGGCTTGTTGTACATTCTGAATATTTAAGTTAAATGTCAAAAGTATATGCTTTGGTTATAAACAATGCACATTACAAGAAATAAGGAAAATGTGATCAATTGACAATTCAGATATGTCGACATACAGTACATCGAGGGCTGAACGGAAAACTGCAGTATCTCCTTCTTTATATAATATGAGTTACAACAGTCTTCCTTTCACCCCTCGACATGTAGAAAACATGTGAAGTAAGTCGCGTTTATAATAAATCGTCAAAAAAATGGGGAAAATGACGCAATGAGTTTGTCATTTTATGACGCCATCAATCAGCTGATTCATTATACGGATGGCGAAAAATTATGTCATATGACTAGATTTAAAGGTTGAAGGTCGTATAATTTTGAAGCTTAAGTTTTGTCGACTGTGTTTCTTCTGAAAAATCATTCAGAGGTAAAGTAAATATAAATAAAAAAATAACAAAACAAAAATCGTGTAATTTTATATTTTATTTCAACATTTCTTTTGGTGAATATGTTATATATATATATTTCTGCAAACTATGCACATTTTCTTCTAATGGGTGACCTTATAATTCGATCAATGAACCAAACAATATCGACCAAATTTTAGCGCATATCGCATGACGTCATTTAAAAAGTAGTCCGTGCACGCGACAGGTATATTCCACAGTGTTGAATACAAGCAAGTATATTCCACAACGTGTTATACCGTCAATGTCGCGGTGAAAATGGGATAAAACACAAGATAACGTGGTCGTATATTAGGTATAACACTAAATAACGAGGCAGTTTGTTTGGTATAAAAATAGATAACGTGGTCGTATCTTGAGTATACAACTAGATAACGTTGTCGTTTATTGGGTATAACGATAGATAATGTGGTCGTATTGTTTGGTATACAACTAGATAGCTTGGTCATACATTGCGTATAACACTAGTCGCAAACTGGTTTAAACATTCAAACACTTACTAGTGTATTAATGTCGTATCCATGACAGAATGGTCGTGTATAGTAAATAAGGCTGGATACCTTGATCGTATATCATGTGTCAATTTATTGGTCGTACATTGATCATATTTAAATATAGCGTGATCGTTAATTGATTTGTAGGCAAAACAATTTCCTTATACATTCTCTCTTTTCGCTATATATGTTTGACTGAACATATTACGCTAGTCATGAAGGGCGTACGCAAAACAAGATACCATTGGTCGTTATAAGATCATAATCTACACAAATGGTCTTGCGCTACGATATTCAGTTAATCACGTCACAGTAACATAACAAGAGCAAATTCATAAATCATTATTCGCATGCAAACATGCACACATAATTAACTGTCAACGTGAGAGATGGATTATTTATATAATTTCAGAGCATCATCAAGATTATTTGCATGGGTAAAGAGTTTTTGTCACATAAACTCGAGGTAAGTCCATAGATCTATATTTTCCTTTTAAAAAGCAGGCATAATTACAAAGTTATTAAATGGCGTTGCCATAGCATGTATCTATAATAGGTCCGGTAAAACGATAATGGCTAGAGGACATTTTTCACCTTAATAGGGCTATTATACAACCGCCTATTATTTACCTTAATACATATGGGCCATGCTCTGTGAAAAAATGGATTTGATTCATATGCCTAAAGTGTCATCCCAGATTAGCCTGTGTAGTCCGCACATGGACGACACTTTCCGCCTACACTGGATTTTTGCTGAGAAGAGACTTTCTTTAAACGGAAAATATCTTTAAAGTGTAAGTGTCGTCCCCGATAAGCCTGTGCGGACTGCACAGGCAAATCTGGGGCGACACTTTACGCACATGAATTAAACCCCCTTTTCACAGAGCTAGGCACATATTTTTTCTAAAAGCGTTTATAGTTAAGTCATAGTCAATTACTTTGTGTGTGTTTCTCCTAATCCTATTGGCAAATAAGTTTAGATATGTCCGTCAGGGTTGTAGTCTTTCTTAAACAACACTTTATAAATTGTTTACTGGAGCGATATCATTCTTGCCAATAGTCTAGAAGAAAAATCTAGAAGAAAAAAGTAACCGAAAGGTTGTTTTGCATGTTCTTATTTAATTTTAAATTTGGATCGATGACATTAATTGCAAATTAACTCAATTATGCCTAGCGTCTAGAGAAAAGGCCTTTGCAAACAACGTAGACCCAGATGAGACGCCGCATGATTCGGCGTCTCATCAGGGTCCGCGCTGTTTGCTTCAAGGAATTTCTGTAAGAAATATTCTAAATATAGAAATAAATATACTAGACATCCCTAATTTTGGAAATAAATTGATCGAATTTAGAAGGGTGGTGGAGTCCACTAGGCATAAATAGGTTAACTTGGAAACACACAGTGTGCACAAACTGTCTCCTCTCAAGCGCATGTACACATTTGCATCTGTTGATCAAAAGTGTAAAAACGAACGGAACGTTTAGACGTTTCAACCAAATGTTTTTTTACCATTCTTAAATTTCCTTCTGTGTCAAGGAATGTGATTTAAATGGTTGTTCAGTGTTTAGACGTTTCAACCCAAATGGGTTTTTAACCTTCTTGAATTTCCTTCTGTGCCAAGGGAAGTGATTTAAATGGTAGTTCAGTGAAGCCTATAATGAGGACTTCAGAATATTTATTTATTTACTTGCAAAGCTTCTCAAATGCTTGCGTATGGACACTGTTTGAAGTTTGTTTGCTAATGGGACCGTTTTGCTGGTCAATCGCTTTTTGTCGAGTCCGTCTGTGGATGCAATTCTGCCTTTTGCTAATGTCGAGACGTCGACTTGCATGTGTAGATGTCATTAAAAGGTTTCCAGACCAGCTTACATTCCGTTGATTGGCTGAGACTTTAAGAAGTATGTATTTAAAAGATTCACACACAACTGGATGCTATACAATTTTTATGAGTTTTATGTGTTTAAAGGTACGCAGGTATAACCGTGCAATAAGCCGGTGAGTAGTCACCTATTCGGTAAAACATACCTTTAATAAAAAGAAAAATAACATTTGTATAGCTCACATTCATTAAAGTGATATTATGGGCATCTAACAGTTTATAGGTGTCTATCGCAAGTGTTATTTATTTTTGGTGTTTTCACTTCATATACACTTATATTTGTTAATGCAGAATCAACATTCTAAAACAATATCCCGGAAAAAGACAAATAATGCATTTGAATATCAACCGTACTTTCTTTTTACGTCTGATCATGCATGTACGATGTGAACCTAAATTTAGTTTTAGTGCAGATTCGTTCATACGACACAAAGACACAATTTTGATTTACGGATCATTTCGGCTTACAGGACTGGGTGAGTCACGTAAGATATCAAATATATAATATATTTGTATAAACAACTGGTAGCAAGATGCGTTGCAGATAATTGGTAAGTATCCCCATTTTGACTAACTCTTTTGACCTGTTAATTGTTTTCAGCTCAATTCAACAGTAAAAAATGCCCATAATATCACTTTAACCGGACACTGACACTTACAGGAATATATTTAAATGATTTTATGATGAGTAGATAAATATTAAAGGGATATTATGGGCATCTAACAGTTTATAGGTGTCTAACGCAACCGTTGTTTATTTTTGGTGTTTTCACTTTATATACATTTATATTTGTTAATGCAGAATCAAAATACTAAAACAATATCCCGGAAAAAGACAAATTATGCATTTGAATATCAACCGTACTTTCGTTTTACGACTGATCATGCATGTACGATGTGAACCTAAATTTAGTTTTAGTGCAGATTCGTTCATACGACATAAAGACACAATTTTGATTTACGGATAATGTCGGCTTACAGGACTGGGTGCGTCACGTAAGATATCGAATATAAAATATATTTTTATAAACAACTGGTAGCAAGAAGCGTTGCAGATAATTGGTAAGTATCCATATTTTGACTAACTCTTTTGACCTGTTAATTGTTTTCAGCTCAATTCAACAGTAAAAATGCCCATAATATCACTTTAAGGAGATAATAAACTATCACACCAAATTCCGTTAATATTGGCATTTATCTTGTGAAACTTTTGAACTAACATATCAACTGAATGAAGGACAAATTTCAATCGTGTTATTTATGTTATGTGTATCTCAACGATAAGGCGATGCTGGTGACGATTAGCAAACTGGACGTCGAAATGATATTGTTTTAAACTCCTTCTATTAGCCTTATCACTATCCCGCCTTATTTCGGGGAAACAAATTCTTCTAAACCATAGTTTCAAACGCCGATCCATTTGACATTGACATTTGATTTTAGTCATAACGAGTTATATCGTATTCAATGAGGAATCGAGTTTGAATGTGCCAATAATGTTTGTTTCGACGCCCAGATAAGTTGGATTTCTCAAATGCTAGCACATATATATAGGGTATATGAACAGTTCTTCTGTGTACAGGTGTTTGACGTGGTGGTGGTGATTGTGTCGTTCGTGGTGGACTTGGCGCTCATAAAGGGTCTCACTCACATGAAAGTGCAGGACGCAACGCTTGTCCTCTCCCTTTTGTTGCCATGGAGAGTCATCCGTGTCGTAAACAGTACGTATCCTAACTGATAGTCGTCTCGCCAGCATCCTTACGGTCATAATGAATATTCAGCAGTAAGTACTTGTCCTTTACATATGCCATATACTGTGGAAGTATATAAGGTTAGGACCGATAATTTTCTAAGGTTAGAATGTGAGAAGAGCAACAACACATTAATTTTCATAATATTTGAGTCCACTGTAAACAGGAAATGATTGATTTTTAAAAAATATTAAAAGAAAAAAGAAAATGGTTTGCAACCAAACCAGATTTTCAACATTTTACCAATGTATTTACGTTTGTTCATTGTATAATCAAAAGTTAGGTCTCCACGCTAGCTCTCTACGAACACAATTTCAGCGCCTCCATTCAATTGCGAGTCATCGGGAGGAATTCGTTTCCCATTTTAAGTAACAGTAACTTTTACCTTGACCCGACGAGCCCGGAATACATTGAAAAGCTAGGTTACCGTTTTACTAAGAAACTTACGCAAGTCTTAGACTTACGCACATATTTGAAAATAATTGAATTTTGTTTATTGAAGATTGATGCAAATTAATTTTTACTTGCAATGTAACATTATATTATGAATTTCATTAAAACATACCATATGTCAATGTAGCAAGAATTTAAAGGAAATATACTGAATTTAAAGTATGTGCGTAAGTATACGAACTGCGTAAGTAGCTTAGTAAAACGTTACCCAGATCTCTATGCCAATATTTGTCATTGCAAACGCATTTTATTGAGATTCAATTGTTTGGGCAGACTCCCAACATAAGCATGTTTCCCTGTTGCAGGCCTGATTGTAGCCGTGATAGACCACAGACTCCCAACATAAGCATGTTCCCTGTTGCAGGCCTGATAGTAGTCGTGATAGACCACAGACTCCCAACATAAGCATGTTTCCCTGTTGCGGGTCTGATAGTAGCCGTCAGACTCCCAACATAAGCATGTTTCCCTGTTGCAGGCCTGATAGTAGCCGTGATAGACCACAGATTCCCAAAATAAGCATGTTCCCTGTTGCAGGCCTGATAGTAGCCGTGATAGACCACAGACTCCCAACATAAGCATGTTTCCCTGTTGCGGGCCTGATAGTAGCCGTCAGACTCCCAACATAAGCATGTTTCCCTGTTGCAGGCCTGATAGTAGCCGGAATGTTTCCCTGTTGCAGGCCTGATAGTAGCCGTGCTAGACCATGAGCACTTCCGGCTTAAGATGCTGTACAAGGAGAAGAAGATGATCACTGCGCAGCTGGAGATGCTCGAAGAAACTGCCAAAAAAATTGACGTAAGATATCTTAAGCACTTGTCTTAAAGATGGACTACACCAAATTATTCAGCGCCCATCTGAAATTTTGAGCGTGTACTGAAAGTTGATTTAACCGAACGATCGGACTTAAGTTAGGCTTCACACTTTAATTAAGAGAGTGCAATAACAATGCAATAAACCAAACGATGGAACGTAAGTCTCGACAAAGGCAGCGTTTTATGACCATGGAATATATCAAACTATGTGACGTAGTACAGTTACTTCTATAACCGGGAGCTTTCATGACAATGGAATAAGCCAAAATATTGGGCGCTTGTAAAATTACCGGTCTTTCTAAAATGGGGAATGTTTAATGATATGAATTACCCGAACCATCTGACATCAGTAAACATGAACGCCTGCCAAACATATGGAGTGTTCGATTCAATCCATCTCTATCGCGTTTAGTTCGGAAACTAATATATTATTCAAAACGGTATAGAAGTCATGAATGCCAGTGTATGTTGATATATGCGAGCTAAAATATTGTATGTGATATGGTTAATTTCAGTTTCACCTGCAGAAAATTGAATCTTTTTGTGTAAGCGAGGGAATACCAAAGTGGAAGATCCGCCAACAAACTGGTGCGCTATCTGAAATTGGTTTTTTTAATTAATATTGTAATTTGCTTCGTGACAATATTTGTTTTCGTCAATAACCAACATAACCAACCATTAGGATTTGTCTAGAGGTAATATGGTAGCATCACATCAAGTTTAAATATACATAAACTATATCCACAAACAAGATATGATAAACCGAGTTAACGAGTTATTGTTCTAACATTAACAGCCGACATGATGATGTAAATTTTAATGGATTTTATTTCAAAACTATACCTTACTTACAAAATTGGTAAATAATGAGCGACTTGCTTATTGAAATAATACAAAAGTTTCGCGAGGAACACTGTTTTATGTTTACAGCTCTGTGCAGGAAGCAGTCGACCGTTACCTCAATGGCGTCACTTGCACTGTACGGTATGTTGCCTGGAATAATCATGGGGCCGGCGGACAAAACGATGTTCAACCGTGCATTCGAACAAGGTCTCGCAAATCACGCCAATGCAAAACACGACTCATCCAAGCAAAATAAGGTCACTAGTAACGCTAGCGTCGCTACTATCAGCAGAATACCCACAATACCATCTATAAATCTTGAGATTATCGACGAAAGACACGACGCTGACGACGACAACGAAGACCTCCGAAGTCTCGTCACTGGAAGTAACTCGAGTTTGAGCACCAGCGGAAATACGTACAAGGCGTTGCAGCCTTCAAGCAAGTCTGATCCGGGTCATCTTATCATTCCGAACGGAAGTCCGGCTTCTCAGAGGCGCGTTTCGTTTGGCAACAGAGAAATGCAATCTCTGTTGGAGGAACAAACATTGGAGGATGCAGACGAATACTGCGACTCTGTCGATCAAATAGAACTATGACATCAACTATGACATCAACGTTATTAATGCATCGCATCTGGTTGTGCACGACATTATGTAAACATAGCGTCAGGGAAAAGTAAATCAATTCTCAACTGTCGTTTTATAGCTGCTTAACCTTTTCCTGGATTAATCCATAACTCAAACTTTGTAAAAAAATTGAAAGATTTTGAAGTGTTCCAAGCGATATAGATTTAAACCCAGCAATCTATATTAAAACTTTAATGAATGACTACACGATCCGTCTCTCTTAAAGAGTTGGCTACACTTATCCAGATGTGCGCATTCTTCACTTTTATTTGGTAGAATGCATTTATCATGTTGATTCGGTTGTGTCAGCATATTGTATTTTAGTTAACAGACATTGCATGTTGTGTTATCTTATGTTCTTTATATTGCTATCAATATTTACACAAGGAAATTACTTAGAAATAGCAGGTTTTAAGTTGGGACGGAACTTGTTGAACTCAAGTAAACAACCTGGGCCGGTATTGCCTTCTTGTTTTCTGAACTGGTTGTCTGTCATTGAAACCACATTATTTAATACTGTTTCTCATATTGTTTGGAAGGAATTTATAAAGGAATTTATAAAGGATTATATCAACATAAAATTTGTCTTTAATACCACACTTGTTGTCAGAGAACTTTGAAACACATGAGGATGAAAAGTGGCAAGTCACAATAGCTCACCTTTAATCACTTTACAAATTTGGTGAGATAATTAGAAACACTTGTTTTTTCATTTCACTGTGTAAGCGATTGCACTTTTGAAACAGCACTGAAAACATTATTAAAGAGCGACAGACAATTAAAGGAGCCACTCGATCAATCTACCTGTTCTTGCATAAAAAGACATATCTTCGGCGCATCTTCTGGAGATGAGTTGTCGTACATAAAAAGAAAAGGCCCGATTATGAGCATTTCATTTTTTAAGTGATTAGATAATTGATATTAAAATAGAACTAAAATAACATATTCACTGAAACTAGACCATGTTTTCCATGCAAATTTTACCCCTTTCATATAATGCTGGTTTGTTAAAAGCATAAAACACCAGAAGCCTCTCTGACCTTATTTACCCTAAATCGTTTGAAAAAGGGTCAATTACATAGTATCTCATTCTGTGTCAACCCCAGGGCTTTCTACAAATGAGCAACTGAAATTTTATGACAAACTGCAAGAGCAATTAATAACACATCTGTATCTACATTTATGACTATTTCTCTCGTGTCGCCCTACATCGGCAAAATGCAAGAAAATATTTACACCAGCTTCTTCACGAATAAATGGTGCTTTACATGTATCTCCTTTAAGTGAATGGTTCACGAGAATGCACAATTAATTAAAGATTATATCTTTCGTATGCATGTGGAAGAATTGATCAGACACGATTTTGTACCATTCCGATTGTTTTCTTCACTAAAACCGAATCTCAGGAACAAGGAATCTTTAAGACAGATAAAAGCTGCGCCTCACACCCTTACGACAATTGTATGTTATAAAATATTGTCTGCAATATCTTAAAACATTTGACAACCTGTTGATGTTAAAATATTGACTACAGTTCATGTAAAGAAGATGAGTTAAAACCTATCTTGCATATACAATATGTATCTTATACAATACTAGAATACATCTCTATTGCGTTGAGTTTTTCTTACAAATGTTCTTTCAGGCTGGATTTAAAGTTTTAATATCGTTACCTTTCAAACGGTGTGAGAGATGGTGGTCATACCAATAGTCAAATATTAAGGCAAATGACCAATTGCCTAGTCAACACAGGACACTATATTCTACACGACACAAAACTAAAACAATTATTAAAGCTAGGTTAACATCATTGAAATGGTAAATGCAAACCTTAGGGGATTTTAAATGGTTTAAACAGAAAAACCCTACACTTAGCCCTGAATTAATAAAAAAAAAGATTTTTCACAAATTAAAATGGAATAATGGTGCTGCAGTAACTTGGTGTGCATATTGCGACTTAACAACACGAGATGCTTTCAGAGAGGTTTCGGCTGTTCAACCACTGATCTCAGGCCTATCGACCATAACATTGAGAGATGACATTTCAACACCTAAATCACCTGTGGGATTGTGACTTTTGTTCGAGCGGCGTTTTTGTGTAGTACACATCTGTATCTCCGCGATAAATCATCTTCAAAAATGTGTTATTTTGAATCTGTAAATCGCCGTCTTGCGGCACTATTGGATAGTCGCGTCTGAGATGTTGGAACGCCGAGATACACGTTTCGTTAAATGGTCTAAGAGCAGTTGTGGACTTTTGGTTGTGGTGTGTTATGCATTGCAGTTAACTATTAAGAGGCAGGAAAGACCTTTACGGATGATACGTTTCAACTACAACGGATGTGTACATAATGTGTGACAGGCTGCAGAGGCGCACATGGTCGCGGTCATTTTGTCTTCCATACACTATTTTGCGTTTCTTCAATATCTCTACAGTACGGCATCAATACGCGAAGGTCATTGAGTATGTTGACAAGACCACGCTTTCTGTCTCAGCCTGGATGAGCATTCCAGTCGTGGGAACAAGATACTGAACTCGTGAGAACGACAAATAGTGCGGGGGACTCACTCGACTTTTTGACGATGCTGGAACAGCGTCGTCTAAGGTTTGATAACCAGTAAAAAAATTCTTCACAATGGGAACCTATGTAAAAGACCGAGCCAGTCCGATTGAGATAACTCGATTTTTCAGTTACTTCCCTTGGCATTCGCCACTGCGTAGGAGATTGCTCGTTGATTTTCATTGATAACAATGTCGTTCGTGTTGATAAAGGTAAATATTAATAGAACAGCATATCCTGGGGAAACAGATTCAATAAGTGTATCAGAACGTTAATTTAAAATTAGTAATTTTACATCCATTTTATTTTTATGGACCAATGAAACAACTATATATTTTATCTATTGTGTTTGATATTTGTTCTCGATTTAGTAAGTAAATTGCGAATAAAACATGTAATATTAACTTTTTACGTGATCACAAAACTAAAGAATGCGAACAATTTCGAACCTGCAAATTGTAAACGCTGCACTGCTATGATATATATAGATATAACAACATTAGTTTGCATAATTGTCCGTCCCGCTAGCGCAGTGGTAAGGACGTTCGCTTTTTCACCTTTACGACACCGGTTCGATTCCCGCTCCCGGCGCAATGTTATATTTTGTCTGTTTTGTGGTCACCATTCCGGACAGGTGTTTTTCCGGATAATCTCATCCCCCCCCCCCCCCGCAGCATTTGACCATATAAAAAATTGAAAAGTATTTCAGTACAAAACAAATAGCTGGAAATTGCAGCTTTCATTCAAAATTCGTCCCAACTGTCGTCAATCTAATCTTATTAGGTAGGAGTGCTGAACACACTCCGGATCCCAACATTATGCAGCCTCAGCGCGGAGGTAACTCATTACCTTGGAAAAAACACAAATACACAGACTGGGTCCAGCCTAGGCGCGTATAGACTCAAACAAGGCAACAAACTCAAGTGCGGGCACAATCATTTAAAATTTACATATTGAATACGATATTCTAACAGAAATTACACAACCACCTAAGTGTACATACCATGTTTGATATTTCGTTCGATTGTTAGATTTCAGCATATACATGTATAAGGTCATTTCGCTATTAGTTAACTTATCCATATGTTCGTGGGCGAACTCGGATAGTCAAGTGCTCATACGATTGAGCTCACATGGTCCGGCTATGTGCTCATACCTACTTTCGAGAATCATCATGAAGGTATTGCCATACTTAATGAACAAGAATGTGACCCGCCTCCCAGTTTCGCTCAATGGGTCAAGTTACCCACGGGTACTACTTCCCCGTACCCCTAAACTTTTTTTCGTACCAAAAATGTTTTGTACGCAAATTTTGTTCGTACCAAATTTTTTTTCGTACCCAAAATTTTCGTACCCAATTTTTTTTATCGTACCCAAATGTTCGTATCAACATACACAATTGTGGTGATATAGATAGACTTAAATTGATGTTTTATATCCATCCTCTCCAAAAGCATTGTCACACCAGTACTGTCACTACTTTGATTGTATAGATTGCAGCACGCCATGGCGGACAACAAACACCCGCTAAATACAGAACATATATTTTAGAAACACTGTTTTCTTGTATTCCAGACATACCTTTTCATTCGCTTATTAATATATAAATTATAATCAAAAGCTAAGTCGTTTATCAATATTACGCACGACTGGAGTATTGATACTTATTCAATTCTGTACCGTTAAAAACGAAAGGAATGTAAGAATGACATACGTAATATATTGCAGTAAGAATTGTTAAGTTGATTGGTTTGCATTCGGGTTTTTTTAAACGTAAAATTAACATAATGCCACATTATTAAGTGTATTCTTCTTTTAATTTGATGTCTACAATAAACAAGTATATGAAACAATAAGGATTTTCGTAAAATATACACATTTTATGCCTATTTATGTTCTGTGTGCAATTATCTGTAATCTGAAATTATTGGATATTTATTATTTATCGAACAGCGCATCTATCCATCATGTGGTGCATGCCACAAGCTGATTAATTCGGAAAATATACTGCGGTAAGAACATAATATTCATACATTGAGATATGTACTTCACTCCAAACCAAGCTCTTTCGCACGAATATGTTATAAGATGTTTTTTTCTGTTTATACAAGATATAGAAACAGGGAAACACTATGAGATAAATCAAAGCATATGGCCACTATGGTGTCAGTATAACGTTTAAAACAATGTTCACAGTAAAACTTCAAAATAGGTAATTTATTGCTGCTTGGTATTTACATATTTGCATGTCACTACTTTAAGACTGCTTATTAACGATATCTGTTGATGTAATGGACCAGTATTCATTAAATATTTGTAAGTCTTAAATATTTATAAATTATAAAGATCAAAATTCCTGTTCATCCTTAGTTCGTATTTACACAATTGAAAACACTTATTTTCGTGTGAAAAACAATCGGGAGCTATTACACGCGTACGATTCACTATTTGTTTCATCAAGCTTGCAACATACTCATGTGTGGTTTCAATTCCGAGGGTTGTGTCTATGTTTGTAATATGTTAGTGATCTTGCAGTCAACGTCTTTCATAATGGCGTTCGTTTATTTGATGAAGAAAGTAGCTTACAAGAGCACAATCGATTTCTTAATACTTTGGCATAAATATTCATCTGTATGAGACGATGTGTCGCACACATGAACCACCGGTTCCTTCAATATCAAGGTCATACAATGAAGTCAAATATTAAAAGACACAACCTTCTCCTGATGATAGATAACCTCCGCATTCATTACATGCATACAAATTATGCGACGGTGGTTCGTGCACTATAACCATGTTGCAAATTACATAATATTTATATTCATAATGGTGCTATTGATAATTGAATTATATTAATTAATAAGAATTGAGAACAGTTTTTAATGTTTCTTTTTTCCCTTTACAAACAGTATACTGTGTTTATATTACAAGATACGGTGGCAATGCTTACAAACGTATGGATACGACAAACATGACATTCTATGGGGTATGCAACTGTTCAGCCCTCTAATGTGTGTTATTTTAGTCTATATTAGCTTAAAGAGGAGATCCAAGGACAGAGCCAACTTTGACCCCAGGGGCATGACTTGAACATACTTCATAGTCATTTTACAGTTAAATCATTTTACAATTAGTTGCTTATAAGTCAAACTACATCATGTGGCCTCTGTGTTGTGGCCGTTTTGGACCCAATATGCATGACTTTGAACAACATTTGTAGGGGACAATACAAAGATGTTAATATCAAATATTAAATACTTGTTTCTGAGATTGTTAAGTGTGCACATCTACATGTAGCCCTGGTGACATACATATGCAGCTGGTCATAACGAATTGAAAAGCGATTTCGACCAGTTCATTGTTATTGTTTTGATTCCCGATTTTCTCGCATGCGGAATACATTGGTAGAAAAAAAGAACCAAGAAATAAGGCAAGCAACACGGACAACGACCGTTGGTTGAAGTTATTTCAATCTTGAGATACAGCTGCACAAGTAAGATGCATGTACTTTGAAAAGTTGAATTTCAATGGAAAGCCTTTACCAAATCCATATTTGAATAGTATGAGGATGTGCAGAGCTGGCCGGTCGTTGAATATGAGATCATCTTTCATTATCTCATCCAAAACAACGGGTCAGTACACTCTACAAAAAATGGAAGCATTGAAGTCCTATATGGGAAATACTATTTTGTATTAGGCCATGTTCAGACTTGTTCTGTACTAATTGTTGCTGAGATAGCCCATCTGCAATCTGAAAGTCATCCTTGCCCCAACACAGAGAGCCGACGATAAGCCCAATGAATCCTTAGTCAGCATTTGCAAGGACAAAGAGGGAATGATAGCTGCACATTGCACATGCCAAGCTCGGTAAATGTCACACTTCTTTAATTTGAAAAAAACAACAACAACACAATATATGGTTAGTTCTATACAAAAATGTGGACACTAATAGTAAATACTATTGAGGATAATTTTTTAGCACTGTAGCCTGTCAGCTGCTAAATTGCTTATGTAATAAGAACACAGCATATCAAATCTACATGTATTTGTTACTTTTGTTTAGCAGATTGTGTAATGCCTGCAGCCGCATTGCAGCACTTCTCTTCAAAATTAAATTTAAAGCAGTTGGCAGACTGCGACTTTACAGCGATTCCAAGACCAGTGATGCCTGTACATGGAACCGGTCAAAAAGGTATTTGATAAAAAAAATATTTTTGAAAAACAAATCGAGCTTCACCAAAGTGAATAATGAATATTGTAGTCACGAAGCCCAAGCAAGGCAAAAACGCAAAGATAAAAGTCTACAAGCCGAGGCCTCATCAGTAGTGTGAGCTCGATGCAGATATGCAGCCAAGATTCCTGCAGGAGCTTTGAAGAATTTGACCTGGTATAATAATGCGTATAATAAAGAGAAATCGGATGTGTCGGATTAAAACCCGTCATCAGAAAGGAATAATTAAATTTCAAAAGCTTTTTAAGACATATATTACTGTTAACATTTTTTGTTATATTGTCTTTTATTACAGGCAAGTGACAGATTGCCTATACAATACAAGATAACAAATTGGGCACAAGCGAAAAAAAGCGTATTTCGCCTTATTATAATCAAATACATCTCTCTACAAAGAAATACTTTATCAAAACGTGTATAAACTTAAAAGCATATATGTAAAATAATGTTGTATACAGCTACGACACTGAAACACTTAACAAAGCAAACTAAAAAATAATCATACTCATTAACTGTCTGTGTATGTTTATGTTTGTGTATGTTTATGTTCATACGTATGGGTTTAAATAAAGCAATCATATTTGCATTTTACTATAAGAATGTATTTTTACTCTTTCTACAATGCGCGTACATCTTTGTACTATTCATGGATGTGCTATTTCTCTCTAAGTAGTATTTGTCTGCTTTGTGTGTCAAGTATTCAGAATTATGTTACATAGAATCCAATAACTCCATATTAATATGTATGGCAGTAAAATATTCTATATTTATATATTATCTAATGCATTTAACTTGAATAAACTGTAACTACTTAATAAAGACCTCCAAATTATAAAATAATATGAATAGCACGTTTATATGACTATGTTATTGTGGATAACTCTATTCTGAAATATCAAATTTATGTTTCTGTGTAAATGCTTTTTTATTGTAAACTCGTATAACCGGTCATTCAGTGTTATCACAAACTTAAAATATTTTAGTTTAAACCTATTTATTTTAGCTCGATTGCATCAAAAGCCTAAGCCTTATATTAACGCTCTCGAGTCCGTTTCCTGGGCCTAGAACTAGTCTTTGGGGGAGATCTAAAGAACGCTCCCGCGGTGGGGATCGAACCCGTGACCTCCCGGTCGCTAGGCGGACACCATATCCATTACACCACGGCGACCTTAAATCTTTTACACTTAGAGACCTTAAACACCAAGGTTTCTATTCGGATTTGGTACACATTTATTAGAAACATGCTTGACAAATATTTGCTTTGTCTTCTATTGTTTACGTTATCATAATGCTAATAAAAAATAAAATTAATACATGTGTACAAAGAAAAATAACAGCAACACTATTTTGTATGTTGTTCAAATTTTTCATGGGTTCTCTATTTAATTATGCTATAGACATATGGGGTAACACAGAGTCAGATGATATTGCACGAATTCGTTTACATTTTTGCATCCGATTGTTACTTATGAAATAAATACCTGCTTTTTTCGGAGAAAAAGGTAGATATTCATTGTATGTAAACAGGTTTGTTAAAATGTTAAAATATTGGTTAAACATTCCTTGCAATGAAAATATGATCATGCAACATGTTCGGGAACAAGCTTTCGACGATTGTTATAAAGCGGAAACAAATTGGGACCCAAATGTTAGGCAAATGTTAAATATTTTTGGATTAGGGTAAGTATTTGAACATCCAAAGGTTGTGCAGGCTAAGAGTTGTATTAGAGGTTTCATATGAAGACTCGTTGACAACTTTAAACAAGCGAATTCGTTATATTGATATCCCCCGCCAATATGTTCTGGACACAAACGTGTTATATTCGACACTCAAAAAAGCATTTTTTCAAGATACAATTAACAACACTGCGGGGAATCACGTGGTTTTATTTTGATATGGAACACGGAAAATGGCGGCGTCATTGTCTCGGTAAGAGTAACTTTTTTGCTTCTCGTACTTATATTCGAGATGTTTGCTTGAAATGATGTAGCCTATCGTATGCGTGATTGAAATCCGCGTGTAATGATATCTTACTTTTATAAATTAACTTCCTACTTTTCTCATATACCCTTTGAATTATTTCAAAGTGAATGGCTTTAAATGATAGTTTTCACGGAATAAAGGCATTGTGTCATGCATTTCATAAAATAAACATATGCCATACCATATTATTGCAGGAGACATTTGAGAAACATCATTTGTAATATGTACGATATTCTGGACGGCTTACCAGTTAATATTTAAATAAATAAACGCGTAAATAAAAAATGATATGTTTCACGGAATAAAATATGTATGATATGTTTCACGTAACAATTGTTAACGAGCTAGATAAATATTAATTTTCAGACTTGGGTTGTGTCGAATTTGTTGCAAGGCTTTTCGAAGCGCCTCAGGGTTAAGCGCGCATGAAAGAAAACATACGGATGTAGCGCCATACAAATGTTGTGGACGGATGTTCTACAGCAAAGCTAATTTAAAAAGGCACTGGTAAGATGGTATTGTGAATATTAGGCATTTTCAGAAAAGTGAGTGACAAAAACATTGTGTATTTAAGCACAGATGACTATTCCCTTCATTATATTTTATAACTGTTTATAGCCGATTATTCTGACACATTGCAACCGAAAAAAAAACAAAACAAAGAGGTTTATTCGATTGTGTTTTGTCATTTATGATCCAAAAAACCTTAAGATGGATCGAATTCATGCCGGGACATGAGTTTCAAAACAATACTCAGCCTTCGTTGCACCGTTTTTAATAGCGGATGTGACAAGTTGCGTATTTTCTCGAATGGCAAAAAAATAAAAACATTCGAATTGGATCAAGTTAAATCTACTATCTTTTGCGTCATGAAACATCAAGTCACTCTATAAAATATGAAATACTTGACCAGTTGTTTAATGGTTTTTACAGCACTGTTTTGTATTAAACTACAGATGTGAGGCACCCAAGTCCAACGTGTAGATTTCTTGTTTTTTTTTATGTTTTCTGATGCAAACTTGTCTGTTTTTCCTGTAGGTGCGCAGCACATAACGAAACTAAAGATTTTGCCTGCGAGACATGAGGGAGGTCTTTCGCAATAATGGCAGACCTATGAGCGCACATGACACACCATCAAGAAGCGACGTTTAAATGCGACACATGCGAACATCAAATGAATAGGAGAGACCAATATGATGATCACATGGCTATGAATCTTGGGGCCAAGAATCGTGCATGCAAATGCGGAAAGACATGAACTCACAAGCCGAATTTGTATAGACTTGAATGCAAACATGATAAAAAGGGAAATACTAATGCAGTTGCAAGTAATAATACGCCATCAGCTTAAGAAAAAGCTTAAACGAGTAAACGCTAGTTGTTTACTTTGATTTTCAAGTTTTTGATTGTGCAACAAATTTCAACCCTTTGTATAGCAAGTGATTTATTTCAATTGATCGTATAGGTGCAATTTGTACACAGCCACATCGTCATGGTTATCCTCAGGGAGAGTGGTACGCTTTAGTGACCTTCGGATTATTAATTTATTATATTTTTTTAAGGTGATTATGGACTTTTGTAAAAACATAAACGCAAATCCATGTTTCCTATTATTGTTTTGAAATAAAAATAAATCAAGTTAGCGTTTAGTTATTGTACAATCATTTAGAGCAATTTAAAAGACAACAAAATTACTGCGGCAGTTTACATTTGAACAGCTTAACTAAGCCCATACCCTTTTTAACGTATAGAATTTAATATTGCATATTGAGTACATGAACATGTTACAAATTTCGTTTGTAGGCACCAAAATATATAATAACACACCAGCATTAAATTGAAAATCTGTTCAATATTTGGATGGATATTCACAACACACTTCTTTGATATCAAATATCGAAGAGAATTTTTCATTCAGAGCAATTCACACATTTATCAATATGCTACATATTGTCTCGGTTATGTCTCAAACTCTATGGTATGTGATAATAACAATGCTTACATAAGACGTAGGAATGACAAACAAAATGTGAATAAAATTGTACCTTGATTTTGAATTGTTTTAATTTATAAAGCAAACTGCAGTTTTAAAAAAATTTGTCAGATCAAAATTATTTCTTCTGCCATACTGTCGAATATACTCGAATATACGAATATTTTTATTTTTAAACATTTGTAATTTAATTTTAGGCGTTTTCATTGTTTGGTCTGTGTTAGATTGAGCCTGGTGGCTCAAAAAGGCTACGATTTCCTCGGACTCTTCTGCAAGGTTGTAGAAGTACGGTAGGAGAAACATCTGCGAAAATTAAGCATAATACGCATATTAAACACAATGCACTAATGTTAGATATTCCATTATTAAGATAAAACTTCAGTAAAATGAAGAGACGGTCGCAGTTAATTAATGTGTTAGAGTTTACGATATCTCCAACACATGGTCGATCATAAATGTCACGGCGGCCAGTTAACTTCATCGCACTTTGTCCTGGGCTTTACCGGTACTAAGTGCTGATACGTATACTAGTAACTGAGAAAATATCCTACGTTTTATTTCTTGCCTTTAGACAATAAGTGAAACATATCATACAATTAACGTGCAACATATCATTTATTTATATTCCGTGAAATATATCATTTTTGTTTTGTGATAAATCATGCAGAAACTGCCAAGTTTTTAGACTCGCAGACAATTTGTTTGTGATGTAAAGAAAACCTGGTTTATATTTAATAAGAAAAGGATTTGAGAAATCTCGATATTAATCATATTTGTGAAGAATTCATTTAAATCCGTGAAAACTATCACTGTCATGCATTCGCAAGTGTACGAATTCAAAGGGTAAACGAGAAAATTTAATCAGTAATTATATATGAAATGTAAGGTACCAATACACGCGGAATTCGATTCCGCATATGATAGGATACCTCTTAGCAAGTTAAAATCAAACATTTAGGTACAATAAGAAAAAATAATACTCTTACCGAGACAATGACGCCGCCATTTTCCGTGATCCGTATCAAAATAAAACCACGTGATTCCCCGCAGTGAACAAATGAAGTACAATGTCATTTGGTGTGACCATCCTCTTATCCATATATATACTCATACCAAGTTTCAATGAAATCCGCTTAAGCATGTCCAAGATACGGCTCCAGACACAAAAGTGCCGGACGGACGGACGGACGGACGGAAGGACGGACGGACAACAACATCCCTCCGCCTATGGCGAGAAGGGGGATAACAAGAATGGTTTGGTAACATGAATAACAATTCCTCATTAGATATGTATTCAGTTTTCAAAAACTCCATATATCATAGATTAGGACATCCGTGGACAATATAACCGCGCTGATTCGCTAAGAATAACATTCTATGAAATGTACGTTATTGTCTATGTAGCAATGTTCTTGATTTAGAAGATGAATACAATTTTATATGCATATGGCGTTGATAGTTAATATTTTTTGTGAATATTAGCTGTTTATTTTATATAAATATATCTATGATAAAAATGATAAAATTTTGTATCAACCAATCTGTTTATATACACAGCATAAATAAGTAGTTACCAAGACATTTCAATAAATTATGTAACAATAAATATAAGATTTCCCAGTATGGTGTCATACCTGTGGGTCCTGCGACCATATGCTCACTTTTTGCACTAGGAAAAGTTCAAAAATCAGAAGTTTTTCACATAAAACTTTGAAAATAAGATCTCTGAAGAATAATACTAAAGATATTCTCTTGCAGAAATTACTTTTGGCTGACTGAAGCCCATGCTTTTTAGCCATTAATGTAAATTCTTCTTGGAAATCATTTAAACAGATCTTTTTAAGTATTTTAGATACTGTTGCGTCTGTAAAAGAAGTCCGTTTAAAGTCTAAGTCTGAGCCATGGCTAAATTCAGAAATCTGAGAGGATATTTAGTCACGTGATGCTTACCTGCATAAATTATTAAGTCACATGATTCTTACCTGCATAAATTTAAAAAGTTTAGTATTAGGGATGACTATAATCAATTTTCGAAATACAGAAACTTAATACAAAGAAGCATAAAGTCTGCTAAGTCTGAACATTTCTCAAATAAAATAGAAGAGAATAAATTTGAACCAAAGAAACTCTGGCAGAGTTTGAAATATCTTTGTTACAACAATACTAAAATAGATAGTCAAAATATTGTTTTATCTGTAGATAATGAAATTTGTCATGATTTTGTTAAAGTTTGTACCTATGTAAATGAATTTTTTACTAATAGTGTCTCAGTTCTGGTACAAAAGCTTCTAAAAGTCTTCATGTTAGTAAAAGTACTGGTTTAGACGGCATGCCCGCAAGGTTTTTGAGGGATGGTGCATAAGTTTAAAAGATCCATGGATGTAGGTTATTATCATCCAGTGAGTGTTTTAAGTATTGTTTTAAAAGTTCTAGAAATGGCTGTTTATACTCGACTTGAATCTTACTTGGTTACAAAAAATATTATCTACGATCACAAATCAGGTTTTAGAAAATCATACTCTACTGATAGTTGTCTAATTAATCTCGTTGATACTATTAAAATGAATACTTCTTAAGGCCTATACGCAGGGATGATAATCCTAGACCTCCAGAAGGCATTCGACACTGTCAATCATGACATTCTATTCGGGAAGCTAGATCTAATGGGTGTTCGGTCAATTCCATGGTCTAAGTCATACCTGATGGACAGAAGCCAAGTAGTAAACATAGGTAAAACAACTTCTACCCCTCTTCCAGTCACCTGTGGGGTGCCCCAGGGAAGTATAATTGGCCCCCTGCTTTTTTATGTTACGTTAATGACATGGTCACTAACATTAATAATGATTGTAAACTTATATTGTACGCTGATGATACCACGATATTGTTTAGCCAAAAGGACCCTGATTTAATATCAGCCAGACTTGGTAAAATTTTATAAAATTGCTCGGACTGGCTGGTAGATAATAAGTTATCCTTGCACTTGGGGAAATCTGAATATATTCTTTTCGGCCCAAAACGAAATTTAAGTAAACAAGAGTCTACACAAGTCACTTGTAATGGTCAAAAGATAAATAGTACTAAACAAGTTAAGTACTTAGCCTTCCAGTAGATTGTTTTTTTATCAGGTGAAGCTATTGTACAAAACATTATCTCTAAGGGTAATGGTAAGCTTAAATTTGTGTATAGACATAATAATTGTTTTGATTTTAAGACACGTAAATTGTTATCATCTGCACTTATACAGTGTCACATCGATTATTCTTGTTCATCCTGGTACGAAGGTCTAAATGCTTGCCTGCCTGCCTGCCTGCCTGCCGGTCTGCCTCCCTTCCTGCCTTTTTGTCTGTCTGTCTGTCTGTCTGCCTGCCTGTCTGTCTGTCTGTCTGTCTGTCTGTCTGTCTGTCTGTCTGTCTGTCTGCCTATCTATATGTCTGTCTGTCTTTCTGTACGTCTGTACGTCTGTCTGTTCGTCTGTCTGTACGTCTGTATGTATTATGTTCAGCTGCCGATGTTACATTCCAATATTGGACAGACGTATAAATTTAATTAAATAAATGTCAGCGCTATGTCGGGCTAAGCATTTTGGAACCTCGGATAATTAAAGTGGAACGAAGGCAAATGCCGTTGTTTTTGTCGGGCAGACATCATTCCGTGTTGAGTTCTAAATTCGGACCTTTGTAAAATTCGATATCGGGCCGATATAACATGTTTGCTGGATTGTTATTTGCAGTGTTTTTTTACTTATGTTTTTTTCGTAATGACATTTCGCCGCTAGAATATTGTTTTATTCTTCATCGTAGTATTGTTTCCTCTCTCGATAGGTTCTCGATCTTTTGTTTTACAATTTGCACATATCGATGTATTGTATTTCGGAGCATTATATCAGCATATGTGCGATAAGGCTCAATATTCACAAAACATCAAAAGGAGGTCATAATGAAGTGATATTGACCAGCAGATATATATACTAATATATATGAGTCTTAGTTGTATAAAACGTGGTAAAACACACACGAAGATGGAGCCGTAATCTTTCCGTCTACTTACACACGCCGGGTATGCGAATACTTTGATAACAGATGGCATTTCAATAACAGAGAACAACAAAGGCCACGCGCGAGCGGCGAGTTCTTCAGTTTTTTTGCATTTATGTTCTGTTCATTTGGTTTTCAGACACGAAACATTGTTTGATCGATTAATGGTATAGTACTTCATATCGCGCTTAAAGAAAATTGTGGAAAAACGGTGGATTTTATACAAAAAATATATCAAATTCCATCGAAATCATCAAGACTTATATGATCAGTACGTGTTTCAACAAAATAAAATTACTTGGGAATAAATCATAAACGTGCCAACTATAATTCCAAATAAAAGATCAATATGTCCATTAATGGTACAACATGTTACATTTTAGTTTACTAACGTATTTGAGGAAATTCAAATGTTTAAAGAGTCGGATGCCAAATTTGCATGGACACTTCTTTTACCGATCATCTAAATGACAATGGCACTTCTATTCCAGATTACTCGACACTTTTTTCCAGATATAACACACTCTATTTAGTGAATCAGAAATGCGGAATTCGTTGTGGAAAACTGTTAAAGTAAGCAGGCGATAAATAAAAATGTATAAACTGGCGTACATTAAAACCGCATTGCCGAAATATGTGTTCATCCCTTTGGAATATGATTATGATTTTGTATAAAAATGAAAGAAACATGTGAAAATAATTCAATATGTCTGATCAGTCGATTCAATCACACGATAGTGGTGTCAAAGTTGTGTATACCCGTCGTTGTTATTGATATACACATTCTGCATATCGTCGCTGTCGTTTTCAAATCTCGTAGCTACAAAATGCCAACTTTTCAGGAGAGAGAAAAAAAACGTTACATTTTTTATAACGATGTTTAAGAAATTGAAATTCTGTAAAAATACCAAACAAGTGAAGCTGCAAAATACGGTATAAGCCGTAGACGCGTAAGTCATACTGATATTCAGAAATGGTAGCTACGATATTTTGTCACCACAGTTGTGTCATTTTTATGCAGTACGACAATTCGTCCCGATAGGAAACCTCGTAGCTGCAAAAATAAAAACGTGTTGGTCAAATTTGTCCAAACGCAATGACGTACCTATAGGTGAAATGACGTCGCTACGACTTTTCGCCGGAAAAAAAGCTAACAATCAAGCTACAACTTTTCGTCACGTGGCTTTTTCAAGGGCTCTGATGGGCGTAGAGCTACGAGATCTAGCACAAAACACGCGCCAGACTTCATATATTCGGAAAAGACGAAAAAATGAAAATTTTGGAGCTACGAGGTTTGAGAACGACAGCGACGATATGAACTTGGATACATACATGACATAATTATATATTACAGGATGAGCGAATCGGAGTTAGTGAATATTACCTTTTATTCGTTTATTTCCACTTATGACGCAAAGAAGATTTTATAACATATCTAAATTTAATATCTAAATTTAAAGCATAAGTATGCAACTTTTAAATTACATTTGATATTTTCGTTTAAGGGACCTTTTAACAGATTTTGCCATGCTGCTTTATATTGATAAATGTAAACATTAGATCTTAAAAACTCCAGTAAAAAAAATAAAGAAACAAAAAAAAACCCTCGACTAGGCTCGAACCACTCACCCCTGAAGCAAAAGTCTATCGCCTTGACCACTCGGCCATCCGTAATTATTGTATTGTAGTAATGTATTGCATATGAGCAATCCTCGTAGTATCACAAGATATAACGACGACAACAGATCTATCCAAATTATTCAATCGTTTCGCGTTGCAACGCTTTATAATTTTAAGGGTTTTTTAATCGTCAAAAGATGCATTTAATGGATATGATGGATTAGAGCATGGTTACTGTTCAGTATGACTGTTTTATAAAAATTATCATAACTACAGCGAAAATTTGCGAATGTGAAACAAAAAACAAGATGTGACAATCATGAAGACACATGTATACCGCATCATTAACTCTCAATCGCTTTTTTCATCAGTATATACTTAAGTAAGAACAAATGTGTATTTGCCGCTTAAGGATTCCTTTGCTTCCGTTATCTAGAGGCCTTCTATAATTAAAATTAAACACAATCGTGATCCGTTGTATTTTCATCTCTCTGAATCCCAAGTAACCACCAAAACAAAATCATTCCGTGTCAACTTTTTACAAAAAGATTTTATGAATACTGTATAGCATCATATAGTTAATATTTAAGATCATCATCGTGCATATACAGGAGGAAGCAGCAATAATGTGTGTAACAGATCCATATTACATAGCTTGGATGTTTATGTGATTGCTTAAAAATAAATCAATCGAGAAACGCCCGTCAGAGAGCAAATATTTAAAGTGTGGAACGATATAAACCTGATGACCTATGCATGCAATCTGAACGAATCGGACAGTGGGCTACACCACACCGTCTCTCTGATGTACGCAATCTGAACGCATCGGACAGTGGGCTACACCACAGACGATCGCCGTTATGGCGGAATTGTCCGAGCAGTCCCGATTGCTATGCATGTAGCCAAGACAGTGAAAGCAGATCGGAAGAGGGAATTGAGAGGCGATGACACGATGACGTCACCAATAACAAAATTAAATATTATTAAAGAGACAGTACTGTATAATCTAAAAATATTAAAGGGGCAGTACTGTCAAATCGAATTACCAATAAAACCAGCTGTGTTTATTGAATATTATAGAAGCAAACATATAAAATGGAAAATCTATTAATAATTTCAAATTTTAACAGAAGAAAGATATAGTGAATCGTAGACCAACACTCATGTGTTTGTAAGTACGTCAGCATCATGTCATTTTGATAAAAGGAAAACTAAATAGCAAGATTGCATCAAAATCATGCAGTAAATACAAATTATATTGATAGTGCAGCTATAATTAAAAATTCGTCTTAGCTTTCGTGAATGTAGTGAGCTCATAAGGAAGGAATGCTGGGGCACACTCCGGATCCATACATTATTCAGCCTGAGGCGCAAAAGGACCTTAAAATTTGGAAATACACGCAGGCATACACACGTCACACGCACCCACGCACACATCGCATGGGCACGCTGACACATGCACACAAGCGTCTGTCAACGGTGGACATAGGATTTTAACAGAAAACAGGGGACAACATTACGCAAGCATCGTTTAAATTCACATGTTTATGCATATAAAAAATAGGTTACTTCCATCAAATGCCATGCTACAGGTAAACGGGGATACAATTCACAAAGACCTAGCACTGCGTCTAGGAAAACTCTAGACAGCGGGAACTTCATACTCAGTTATCGAAAGACTTACACACTAACGATATATTTAAATTATAAAATAAGTTGTTTTATAAAAACATTATTAATCGCTGTTAGTATTGTCATTTGTATAAAAGTAATAATATTCTTTGATATTTGACATCTACAATTCACAAAGGCCTATCACTGCAACCAGGATAGTATTCCCCTGTCTGAAAAGTTCAGACAGTGGGAACTTCACATTAAATTGTCGGAAGACTTCGCACACAACTTTAACAACTTACAATTTACAAATCATTTAAAGCGAGATTATACGGTTTGGTATATGTGATAAAGTGTAATATATTGATAAAATATGTTACAATAACACAAATAGGCAAGAAAAATTAAACATTAGGGACGAATTTCATAAAATTCAGAAAAGACAAATTAGCGCCCCTATCCGATTGTGACGTACATATTTTTCTACAATAACCTAAGCATTCGTCTTTTTATTAGAACCAGAGTTAGTGTTCGTGTGTCGTATGAATATATATCGTTGCAGGAATTCAAAATAAACCGTTAAGGCGAGATTATACCAGTGTCTCAAATAATAATTAATTTAAATAAAATGTGTTATAAGTTATTATATATATATATATATATATATATATATATATATTTCAATATACATTAAAATAAATGTTAAATTAAAAGGCTGTACAGTCGAATTTTCCAGCATGTATATCATGCATGTAGGATGTGAATCTCAACTTAGTTTAACGGTTTATTTTGAATTCCTGCAACGATATTTATTCATTAAGTTTAGATTCACATCGTACATGCATGATATACATGCTGGCAAATTCAACTGTACATACTTTTTCAATTTCAGAATTAAATATCTGGCATATTTTGCATTTTTCGACACATGTTCTTCTTAACATTTATTTTAATTTATATTCAATATAATAAGCTTTAACACATTTTATTTAAATTAATTAATATTTGACACAATCGTATAATCTCGCTTTAATATATTATATATTAGATAATTAAGTTCGTGCATTTGTATTGTTTCATAGCAGACACAGGCCGGCCTCTGATGACTTTAAACACTGTTTTCGAGGGACATAATTCAGTATTTTTTTGTATTGCTTCTTGTTCATCGTGAATGTCCGTTTGTTGATGATAAAATTGGATTTAATTTAAAAAATAAATTAAGAAGTGGACAAAAGATACAAACATTCATAAAAATGCATGTAGCGCACAATATTGCATCGACCTAGTGACATTTTGTTTCGATTTGTTCAATTAATAAAAAAAGTCTTTTTCACGAACATGGGACAAAAGAAAACCATAAATTAAAACAATATGTAATATACATTTGTTTCATTTGAATGTATCCCGAATAATATAGCATAACCGGTCAGATATACTTTGAGAAAAAGCGGATTCCGTAGATTGGAATTTAATAAGGTAACTTTTGCTTTATAATTATTATAAAACAGCGTTGGGTCATTTAATAATATTTTGCGTTGCCCGCGCTTACTCGACATTAATATCTTACGATGCCCCATGAGGACCACCTAGCATTGTAGAAATATCTCCCTTTCTCTACCATTCTCTTTCTCACTCCCCGCCCCAATATCGAGAGATAATTATTCAAAAATTCGATATCATGTATTGTTAAACTTGTAAAAACAAAGGTCAAAACGTAAAGACCATAATTGTTAATTGCGATATTAACCTATTATGCCTTCATGATTTCGATTCATGATATCGCGTACATGCGTGGTAACGTGTGTGCCCTTATATCGTGTTTTTGAGCATGCAGGCAGGTCGACAATGCGAAACAATGCGTAGTGACCTTTTTTAATACTTTACTATACAAAACATCACGACTATCATAATTTGCACATCACTTACATGACTTGAATTTTAAATATTTATATTTAAGTATCGGATGCAGATTCAAATTCCTTGTTTGCATGCGATAGTTATTATATGCGGAGTCGATATTATAACGTGTGCTCGTTATAAACATACGTGCGCAGCAAAGAAAGTGATACAAAATGTTAGATTAAAGTGGTATTATGGACATTTTTCACTGCTGAACTGAGCTAAAAAGAATTTACAGGTCAAAGGAGTTAGTTAAAATGTAGTTACTGACCAATTATCTGCAACTCACCTTGCTACCAGTTGTTTATTAAAATACATATTATATTCAATATTTTACATGACTTTACATTCCTCTAAGCCGAGTGGAACTGTCTTTTTATTAGGATCAGAGTTAGTGTTTATGTGTCGTATGATCGAATCTGCACTAAAACTAAATTTAGATTCACATCGTACATCGAATCAGTTCTGTCGTTAGTTGTCAAAACGAAAGTACGGTTGATATTCAAATGCATTATTTTTCCTTTTCCGAGATATTGTTTTAGAATGTTTATGCTGCATTAACAAATATAACTGTATATAAAGTGAAAACACCAAAAATAAACAACGGTTGCGATAGACGCCTATAAACATAGCATATACCGTTTGATGCGCACACTATCACTTTAACATACTGAGTTATGTCCTTGTAAAAAACTCAAGATGGTATGGAGTATATTGTATAACGTGATATGTGCGAAACAGTTACTATACTTACTGTGCATATAAAACAATTATGATAAAACTAAAGGTCGGTGCTTATTATTATTATTATTATTATTATTATTATTATTATTATTATTATTATTATTATTACTAGTAGTAGTAGAAGTAGTAATAGCAGTAGTAGAAGTAGTAGTAGAAGTAGTAGTAGAAGTAGTAGTAGTAGTAGTAGTAGTAGTAGTAGTAGTAGTAGTAGTAGTAGTAGTAGTAGTAGTAGAAGTAGTAGTAGTAGTAGTAGTAGTAGTAGTAGTAGTAGTAGTAGTAGTAGTAGCAGTAGTAGTAGTAGTAGTAGTAGTAGTAGTAGTAGTAGTAGTAGTAGTAGTAGTAGTAGTAGAAGAAGAAGAAGTAGTAGTAGTAGTAGTAGTAGTAGTAGTAGTAGTAGTAGTAGTAGTAGTAGTAGCAACAGCAGCAGCAGCAGCAGAAGAAGAAGTAGTAGTAGTAGTAGTAGTAGTAGTAGTAGTAGTAGTAGTAGTAGTAGTAGTAGTAGTAGTAGTAGTAGTAGTAAAGAACATTTTTGTAATCAACAAGTAGTTAACTAGTAACGAACAATAAATAAAATAAATGCACTCAGTATTTTGGAAGCAATTTAAAGTTTTCCGTGTATTCATCTGAAAATAATTCATTCGCCGCAAAGTATTGGTATACTTAAAATTTTGCTGATTCTTGTTTAAACCAGCCAGCATGTTTTAGCCGATTTACACTTCAAGTATCTACTGAACTGCTTTTACAGTTAGGTCAATCGCGGTTAATGTCCTAGTGACACTGACCTTGTTGATTACCGAATTGCCGGTGGTTATCTTCTGATTATGCCATAATTATACACATTCTGGTAACAGACGAGTTATTTTTTACGTAAAACAAGTTTAATGACCGTGTATCACCCTGTAATAAC